>NW_027307978.1:73100-145600 GCF_047496885.1 Scyliorhinus torazame
CTCAAGCCAGCCAGCCATTCAGCCATCCATCTATCCAGCAATCCAACCAGCCATCCATCCAGCCATCCCTCCAGCCAGCCATCCATCCATCTATCCCTCCAGCCAGCCATCCATCCAGCCATCCATCCATCCAGCCATCCATCCAGCCATCCATCCATCCTTCCATCCATCCATCCAGCCATCCATCCAGCCATCCATCCATCCATCCGTCCATCCAGCCATCCATCCTGCCATCCATCCAGCCATCCATCCATCCTTCAAACCCTCCACCCAGCCATCCATCCAGCCATCCATCCAACCAGCCATCCATCGAACCATCCACCCATCCATCACACCAGCCATCCATCCATCCAGCCATCCATCCATCCAGCCATCCATCCAGCCATCCATCCATCCATCCATCCATCCCTCCAGCCAGCCATCCATCCAGCCAGCCATCCATCCATCCCTCCAGCCAATCGCCCATCCAGCCGTCCATCCATCCAGCCATCCATCCAGCCATCCATCCAGCCATCCATCCCTCCAGCAATTCATCCATCCAACCATTCCTCCATCCAGCCATCCATCCAGCCATCCTTCCATCCATCCATCCCTCCAGCCAGATATCCATCCAGCCATCCCTCCATCCATCCGTCCATCCATCCATCCATCCAGCCATCCATCCATCCAGCCAGCCTTCCATCCAGCCATCCCTCCATACAGCCATCCATCCAGCCATCCCTCCATCCAGCCATCCATCCAGCCAATAATCCATCCATCCATCCCTCCAGCCAGCCATCCATCCAGCCATCCCTCCATCCAGCCATCCATCCATCCCTCCAGCCAGCCAAACATCCAGCCATCCCTCCATCCAGCCATCCATCCAGCCATCCATCCATCCATCCATCCATCCCTCCAGCCAGCCATCCATCGAGCCATCCATACATCCAGCCAGCCATCCAGCCAACCATCCATCAACCATCCCTCCAGCCAGCCATGCATCCAGCCGTCCTTCCATCCAGCCGTCCATCCGGCCATCCATCCATGACTCCATTCCTCCAGCCAGCCATCCATCCAGCCATCCATCGATCTAGCCATCCATTCAGCCAGCCATCCATCCATCCCTCCAGCCAGCCATCCATCCAGCCTTCCATCCATCCAGCCATCCGTCCAGCCATTCATTAATCCATCCATTCCTCCAGCCAGCAATCCATCCAGCCATCCATCCAGCCATCCATCCAGCCATCCATCCATCGATCCATCCCTCCAGCCAGCCATCCATCCAGCCATCCATCCATTCATCCATCCCTCCAGCCAGCCATCCATCCAGCCATCCATCCATCCAGACATCCATCCAGCCATCCATCCAACCATCTATCCCTCCAGCCAGCCATCCATCCGGACATCCATCCATCCAGCCATCCATTCAGCCACCCATCCATCCATCCATCTCTCCATTAAGCCATCCATCCAGCCATCCATCCAGCCATCCATCCATTCTTGCATCCATCCATCCATCCATCCCTCCAGCCAGCCATCCATCCATCCATCCCTCCAGCCAGCCATCCATCCAGCCATCCATCCATCCCGCCATCCATCCAGCCATCCATCCATCCGTCCATCCATCCATCCAGCCATCCATCCAGCCATCCATCCAGCCATCCATCCATCCATCCAGCCAGCCATTCATCCATGCATCCATCCATCCATCCATCCCTCCAGCCAGCCATCCATCCAGCCATTCATCCATCAAGCCATCCATCCATCCAGCCATCCATCCAGCCATCCCTCCATCCATCCATCCCTCCATCCATCCGTCCATCCATCCATCCATCCAGACTTCCATCCATCCATCCAGCCAACCAGCCATCCATCCATCCAGCCAGCCATCCAGACATCCAGCCATCCATCCAGCCGCCCATCCAGCCTTCCATCCATCCTTCAATCCCTCCAGCCAGCCATCCATCCAGCCATCATTCCAACCATCCATCCATCGAACCATCCACCCATCCATCACTCCATTCTTCCATCCATCCAGCCATCCATCCATCCAGCCATCCATCCAGCCATCCATCCAACCATCCATCCATCCCTCCAGCCAGCCATCCATCCAGCCATCCACCCATCCATCCCTCCAGCCAATCGCCCATCCAGCCATCCATCCATCCAGCCATCCATCCAGCCATCCATCCAGCCATCCATCCCTCCAGCAATCCATCCATCCAGCCATTCCTTCATCCAGCCATCCATCCAGCCATCCATCCATCCATCCATCCCTCCAGCCAGCCATCCATCCAGCCATTCCACCATCCATCCGTCCATCCATCCATCCATCCAGCCATCCATCCATCCGGCCAGCCTTCCATCCAGCCATCCCGCCATAGAGCCATCCATCCAGCCATCCATCCATTCGTCACTCCAGCCAGCCATCCTTCCAGCCATCCCTCCATCCAGCCATCCATCCAGCCATCCATCCATCCATCCATCCAGCCATCCATCCAGCAATCCATCCATCCAGACTTCCAGCCATCCAGCCATCCATCCATCCAGCCATCCATCCATCCAGCTATCCATCCATCCATCCATCCAGCCATCCATCCAGCCATCCATCCATCCAGCCATCCATCCAGCCATCCATCCATCCATCCCTCCAGCCAGCCAATCATCCAGCCATCCATCCATCCAGCCATCCATCCAGCCATCCATCCATCCATCCATCCCTCCAGCAAGCCATTCATCCAGCCATTCATCCATCCAGCCATCCATCCAGCCATCCATCCAGCCATCCATCCATCCATCCATCCCTCCAGCAAGCCATTCATCCAGCCATTCATCCATCCAGCCATCCATCCAGCCATCCATCCATTCATCCCTCCAGCCAGCCATCAATCCAGCCATCCGTCCATCCAGCCATTCATCCAGCCATCCATGCATTCATCCATCTCTCCATCCAGCCATCCATCCAGCCATTCATCCATCCATCCATACCTCCAGCCGGCCAGCCATCCATTCATCCATCCATCCAGCCATCCATTCAGCCATCCATCCATCAATCCATCCGCCCAGCCAGCCACCCATCCAGCCAACCAGCCATCCCGCCATCCATCCAGCCATCTATCCATTCATCCATCCCTCCAGCGAACCATCCATCCAGCCATCCATCGATCTAGCCATCCATTCAGCCAGCCATCCATCCATCCCTCCAGCCAGCCATCCATCCAGCCTTCCATCCATCCAGCCATCCGTCCAGCCATTCATTAATCCATCTATTACTCCAGCCAGCAATCCATCCAGCCATCCATCCAGCCATCCATCCAGCCATCCATCCAGCCATCCATCCATCGATCCATCCCTCCAGCCAGCCATCCATCCAGCCATCCATCCATCCATCCATCCCTCCAGCCAGCCAACCATCCAGCCATCCATCCATCCAGACATCCATCCAGCCATCCATCCAACCATCTTTCCCTCCAGCCAGCCATCCATCCGGACATCCATCCATCCAGCCATCCATTCAGCCACCCATCCATCCATCCATCTCTCCATTAAGCCATCCATCCAGCCATCCATCCAGCCATCCATCCATCCATCCAGCCAGCCATTCATCCATGCATCCATCCATCCATCCATCCCTCCAGCCAGCCATCCATCCATCCATCCCTCCAGCCAGCCATCCATCCAGCCATCCATCCATCCCGCCATCCATCCAGCCATCCATCCATCCGTCCATCCATCCATCCAGCCATCCATCCAGCCATCCATCCAGCCATCCATCCATCCATCCAGCCAGCCATTCATCCATGCATCCATCCATCCATCCATCCCTCCAGCCAGCCATCCATCCAGCCATCCATCCATCCAGCCATCCATCCATCCAGCCATCCATCCAGCCATCCCTCCATCCATCCATCCCTCCATCCATCCGTCCATCCATCCATCCATCCAGACTTCATCCATCCATCCAGCCAACCAGCCATCCATCCATCCAGCCAGCCATCCAGACATCCAGCCATCCATCCAGCCGCCCATCCAGCCTTCCATCCATCCTTCCATCCCTCCAGCCAGCCATCCATCCAGCCATCATTCCAACCATCCATCCATCGAACCATCCACCCATCCATCACTCCATTCTTCCATCCATCCAGCCATCCATCCATCCAGCCATCCATCCAGCCATCCATCCAACCATCCATCCATCCCTCCAGCCAGCCATCCATCCAGCCATCCACCCATCCATCCCTCCAGCCAATCGCCCATCCAGCCATCCATCCATCCAGCCATCCATCCAGCCATCCATCCAGCCATCCATCCCTCCAGCAATCCATCCATCCAGCCATTCCTTCATCCAGCCATCCATCCAGCCATCCATCCATCCATCCATCCCTCCATCCAGCCATCCATCCATCCATCCATCCCTCCAGCCAGCCATCCATCCAGCCATCCATCCATCCAGACATCCATCCAGCCATCCATCCAACCATCTATCCCTCCAGCCAGCCATCCATCCGGACATCCATCCATCCAGCCATCCATTCAGCCAGCCATCCATCCATCCATCTCTCCAGCCAGCCAGCCATCCAGCCATCCATTTATCCAGCCATCCATCCAGCCATCCATCCATCTATCCCTCCAGCCAGCCATCCATCCATCCATCCCTCCAGCCAGCCATCCATCCAGCCATCCATCCATCCCGCCATCCATCCAGCCATCCATCCATCAGTCCATCCATCCATCCAGCCATCCATCCAGCCATCCATCCAGCCATCCATCCATCCATCCATCCAGACAGCCATTCATCCATGCATCCAACCATCCATCCATCCCTCCAGCCAGCCATCCATCCAGCCATCCATCCATCCAGCCATCCATCCATCCAGCCATCCATCCAGCCATCCATCCATCCATCCATCCCTCCATCCATCCGTCCATCCATCCATCCATCCAGCCTTCCATCCATCCATCCAGCCATCCAGCCATTCATCCATCCAGCCAGCCATCCAGACATCCAGCCATCCATCCAGCCGTCCATCCAGCCTTCCATCCATCCTAACATCCCTCCAGCCAGCCATCCATCCAGCCATCCATTCGGCCATTCATCCATCCATCCATCCCTCCAGCCAGCCATCCATCCAGCCATCCCTCCATCCAGCCATCCATCCAGCCATCAATCCATCCATCCATCCCTCCAGCCAGCCATCCAGCCAGCCATCCCTCCATCCAGCCGTCCATCCAGCCATCCCTCCAGCCATCCACCCATACAGCCATCCCTCCATCCAGCCATCCATCCAGCCAATAATCCATCCATCCATCCCTCCAGCCAGCCATCCATCCAGCCACCCCACCATCCAGCCATCAATCCAGCCATCCATCCATCCCTCTAGCCAGCCAACCATCCAGCCATCCCTCCATCCAGCCATCCATCCAGCCATCCATCCATCCATCCCTCCAGCCAGCCATCCATCGAGCCATCCATCCATCCAGCCAGCCATCCAGCCATCCATCCATCAATCCATGCCTCCAGCCAGCCATGCATCCAGCCATCCTTCCATCCAGCCGTCCATCCGGCGAACCATCCATGACTCCATTCCTCCAGCCAGCCATCCATCCAACCATCCTTCGATCTAGCCATCCATTCAGCCATCCATCCATACATCCCTCCAGCCAGCCATCCATCCAGCCTTCCATCCATCCAGCCATCCGTCCAGCCATTCATTAATCCATCCATTCCTCCAGCAAACAATCCATCCAGCCATCCATCCAGCCATCCATCCAGCCATCCATCAATCCATCCCTCCAGCCAGTCATCCATCCAGCCATCCATCCATCCAGCCATCCATCCAGCCATCCATCCATCCATCCATTCCTCCAGCCAGCCATCCATCCAGCCATCCATCCATCCTGACATCCGTCCAGCCATCCATCCATCCATCCATCCCTCCAGCCAGCCAACCATCCGGACATCCATCCATCCAGCCATCCACCCAGCCACCCATCCATCCATCCATCTCTCAAGCCAGCCAGCCATTCAGCCATCCATCTATCCAGCAATCCAACCAGCCATCCATCCAGCCATCCCTCCAGCCAGCCATCCATCCATCTATCCCTCCAGCCAGCCATCCATCCAGCCATCCATCCATCCAGCCATCCATCCAGCCATCCATCCATCCTTCCATCCATCCATCCAGCCATCCATCCAGCCATCCATCCATCCATCCGTCCATCCAGCCATCCATCCTGCCATCCATCCAGCCATCCATCCATCCTTCAAACCCTCCACCCAGCCATCCATCCAGCCATCCATCCAACCAGCCATCCATCGAACCATCCACCCATCCATCACACCAGCCATCCATCCATCCAGCCATCCATCCATCCAGCCATCCATCCAGCCATCCATCCATCCATCCCTCCAGCCAGCCATCCATCCAGCCAGCCATCCATCCATCCCTCCAGCCAATCGCCCATCCAGCCGTCCATCCATCCAGCCATCCATCCAGCCATCCATCCAGCCATCCATCCCTCCAGCAATTCATCCATCCAACCATTCCTCCATCCAGCCATCCATCCAGCCATCCTTCCATCCATCCATCCCTCCAGCCAGATATCCATCCAGCCATCCCTCCATCCATCCGTCCATCCATCCATCCATCCAGCCATCCATCCATCCAGCCAGCCTTCCATCCAGCCATCCCTCCATACAGCCATCCATCCAGCCATCCCTCCATCCAGCCATCCATCCAGCCAATAAACCATCCATCCATCCCTCCAGCCAGCCATCCATCCAGCCATCCCTCCATCCAGCCATCCATCCATCCCTCCAGCCAGCCAAACATCCAGCCATCCCTCCATGCAGCCATCCATCCAGCCATCCATCCATCCATCCATCCATCCCTCCAGCCAGCCATCCATCGAGCCATCCATACATCCAGCCAGCCATCCAGCCAACCATCCATCAATCCATCCCTCCAGCCAGCCATGCATCCAGCCGTCCTTCCATCCAGCCGTCCATCCGGCCATCCATCCATGACTCCATTCCTCCAGCAAGCCATCCATCCAGCCATCCATCGATCTAGCCATCCATTCAGCCAGCCATCCATCCATCCCTCCAGCCAGCCATCCATCCAGCCTTCCATCCATCCAGCCATCCGTCCAGCCATTCATTAATCCATCCATTCCTCCAGCCAGCAATCCATCCAGCCATCCATCCAGCCATCCATCCAGCCATCCATCCATCGATCCATCCCTCCAGCCAGCCATCCATCCAGCCATCCATCCATCCATCCATCCCTCCAGCCAGCCATCCATCCAGCCATCCATCCATCCAGACATCCATCCAGCCATCCATCCAACCATCTATCCCTCCAGCCAGCCATCCATCCGGACATCCATCCATCCAGCCATCCATTCAGCCACCCATCCATCCATCCATCTCTCCATTAAGCCATCCATCCAGCCATCCATCCAGCCATCCATCCATCCAGCCAGCCAGCCATTCATTCTTGCATCCATCCATCCATCCATCCCTCCAGCCAGCCATCCATCCATCCATCCCTCCAGCCAGCCATCCATCCAGCCATCCATCCATCCCGCCATCCATCCAGCCATCCCTCCATCCATCCATCCCTCCATCCATCCGTCCATCCATCCATCCATCCAGACTTCCATCCATCCATCCAGCCAACCAGCCATCCATCCATCCAGCCAGCCATCCAGACATCCAGCCATCCATCCAGCCGCCCATCCAGCCTTCCATCCATCCTTCCATCCCTCCAGCCAGCCATCCATCCAGCCATCATTCCAACCATCCATCCATCGAACCATCCACCCATCCATCACTCCATTCTTCCATCCATCCAGCCATCCATCCATCCAGCCATCCATCCAGCCATCCATCCAACCATCCATCCATCCCTCCAGCCAGCCATCCATCCAGCCATCCACCCATCCATCCCTCCAGCCAATCGCCCATCCAGCCATCCATCCATCCAGCCATCCATCCAGCCATCCATCCAGCTATCCATCCCTCCAGCAATCCATCCATCCAGCCATTCCTTCATCCAGCCATCCATCCAGCCATCCATCCATCCATCCATCCCTCCAGCCAGCCATCCATCCAGCCATTCCACCATCCATCCGTCCATCCATCCATCCATCCAGCCATCCATCCATCCGGCCAGCCTTCCATCCAGCCATCCCGCCATATAGCCATCCATCCAGCCATCCATCCATTCGTCACTCCAGCCAGCCATCCTTCCAGCCATCTCTCCATCCAGCCATCCATCCAGCCATCCATCCATCCATCCATCCAGCCATCCATCCAGCAATCCATCCATCCATCCATCCCTCCAGCCAGCCAATCATCCAGCCATCCATCCATCCAGCCATCCATCCAGCCATCCATCCATCCATCCATCCCTCCAGCAAGCCATTCATCCAGCCATTCATCCATCCAGCCATCCATCCAGCCATCCATCCAGCCATCCATCCATCCATCCATCCCTCCAGCAAGCCATTCATCCAGCCATTCATCCATCCAGCCATCCATCCAGCCATCCATCCATTCATCCCTCCAGCCAGCCATCAATCCAGCCATCCGTCCATCCAGCCATTCATCCAGCCATCCATGCATTCATCCATCTCTCCATCCAGCCATCCATCCAGCCATTCATCCATCCATCCATACCTCCAGCCGGCCAGCCATCCATTCATCCATCCATCCAGCCATCCATTCAGCCATCCATCCATCAATCCATCCGCCCAGCCAGCCACCCATCCAGCCAACCAGCCATCCCGCCATCCATCCAGCCATCTATCCATTCATCCATCCCTCCAGCGAACCATCCATCTAGCCATCCATCGATCTAGCCATCCATTCAGCCAGCCATCCATCCATCCCTTCAGCCAGCCATCCATCCAGCCTTCCATCCATCCATCCATCCGTCCAGCCATTCATTAATCCATCTATTACTCCAGCCAGCAATCCATCCAGCCATCCATCCAGCCATCCATCCAGCCATCCATCCAGCCATCCATCCATCGATCCATCCCTCCAGCCAGCCATCCATCCAGCCATCCATCCATCCATCCATCCCTCCAGCCAGCCAACCATCCAGCCATCCATCCATCCAGACATCCATCCAGCCATCCATCCAACCATCTTTCCCTCCAGCCAGCCATCCATCCGGACATCCATCCATCCAGCCATCCATTCAGCCACCCATCCATCCATCCATCTCTCCATTAAGCCATCCATCCAGCCATCCATCCAGCCATCCATCCATCCATCCAGCCAGCCATTCATCCATGCATCCATCCAGCCATCCATCCAGCCATCCATCCAGCCATCCATCCATCCATCCAGCCAGCCATTCATCCATGCATCCATCCATCCATCCATCCCTCCAGCCAGCCATCCATCCAGCCATCCATCCATCCAGCCATCCATCCATCCAGCCATCCATCCAGCCATCCCTCCATCCATCCATCCCTCCATCCATCCGTCCATCCATCCATCCATCCAGACTTCATCCATCCATCCAGCCAACCAGCCATCCATCCATCCAGCCAGCCATCCAGACATCCAGCCATCCATCCAGCCGCCCATCCAGCCTTCCATCCATCCTTCCATCCCTCCAGCCAGCCATCCATCCAGCCATCATTCCCACCATCCATCCATCGAACCATCCACCCATCCATCACTCCATTCTTCCATCCATCCAGCCATCCATCCATCCAGCCATCCATCCAGCCATCCATCCAACCATCCATCCATCCCTCCAGCCAGCCATCCATCCAGCCATCCACCCATCCATCCCTCCAGCCAATCGCCCATCCAGCCATCCATCCATCCAGCCATCCATCCAGCCATCCATCCAGCCATCCATCCCTCCAGCAATCCATCCATCCAGCCATTCCTTCATCCAGCCATCCATCCAGCCATCCATCCATCCATCCATCCCTCCAGCCAGCCATCCATCCAGCCATCCCTCCATCCATCCGTCCATCCATCCATCCATCCAGCCATCCATCCATCCGGCCAGCCTTCCATCCAGCCATCCCGCCATATAGCCATCCATCCAGCCATCCATCCATTCGTCACTCCAGCCAGCCATCCTTCCAGCCATCCCTCCATCCAGCCATCCATCCAGCCATCCATCCATCCATCCATCCAGCCATCCATCCAGCAATCCATCCATCCAGACTTCCAGCCATCCAGCCATCCATCCATCCAGCCATCCATCCATCCAGCTATCCATCCATCCATCCATCCAGCCATCCATCCAGCCATCCATCCATCCAGCCATCCATCCAGCCATCCATCCATCCATCCATCCCTCCAGCCAGCCAATCATCCAGCCATCCATCCATCCAGCCATCCATCCAGCCATCCATCCATCCATCCATCCCTCCAGCAAGCCATTCATCCAGCCATTCATCCATCCAGCCATCCATCCAGCCATCCATCCATTCATCCCTCCAGCCAGCCATCAATCCAGCCATCCGTCCATCCAGCCATCCATCCAGCCATCCATGCATTCATCCATCTCCCCATCCAGCCATCCATCCAGCCATTCATCCATCCATCCATACCTCCAGCCGGCCAGCCATCAATTCATCCATCCATCCAGCCATCCATTCAGCCATCCATCCATCAATCCATCCGCCCAGCCAGCCACCCATCCAGCCAACCAGCCATCCCGCCATCCATCCAGCCATCTATCCATTCATCCATCCCTCCAGCGAACCATCCATCCAGCCATCCATCCATCCAGCCATCCATTTAGCCATCCATCCATCCATCCATCCCATCAGCCAGACATCCATTCGGCCATCCATCCATCCAGACATCCATTCATCCATCCCTCCAGCCAGCCATCCATCCGGCTATCCATCCATCCAGCCATCCATCCAGCCATCCATCCATCCATCCATCCCTCCTGCCAGCCATCCATCCAGCCATCCATCCATCCAACCATCCATCCAGCCATCCATCCGTCCCTACAGCCAGCCATCCATCCAGCCATCCATCCATCCAGCCATCCATCGAGCCATCCATCCATCCATCCTTCCCTCCAGCCAGCCATCCATCCAGCCATCCATCCATACAGCCACCCATCCAGCCATCCATCCATCCATCCATCCCTCCAGCCAGTCATCCATCCAGCCATCCCTCCATCCAACCATCCATCCAGCCATCCAACCATTCATCCATCTCTCCAGCCAGCCATACATTCAGCCATCCATTCTTCCAGCCATCCATCCAGTCATCCATCCATCCATCCATCCCTCCAGCCAGCCAGTCATTAAGCCATCCATCCATCCATCCGTCCATCCAGCCATCCATCCAGCCATCCATCCCTCCAGCCAGCCATCCATCCAGCCATCCCTCCTTCCAGCCATCCATCCAGCCATCCATCCATCCATCGACCCCTCCAGCCAGCCAACCATCCAGCCATCCCTCCATCCAGCCATCCATCCATCCATCCCACCAGCCAGCCATCCATCCAGCCATCCATCCAGCTATCCATCCAGCCATCCATCCATCAATCCATCCCTTAAGCAAGCCATCCGTCCAGCCATCCCTCCTTCCAGCCATCCATCCAGCCATCCATCCATCCATCGATCCCTCCAGCCAGCCAACCATCCAGCCATCCCTCCATGCAGCCATCCATCCATCCATCCCACCAGCCAGCCATCCATCCAGCCATCCATCCAGCTATCCATCCAGCCATCCATTCTTCAATCCATCCCTTAAGCCAGCCATCCGTCCAGCCATCCATCCATCCAGCCGTCCATCCAGCCATCCATTCATCCATCCATCCCTTCAGCCTGCCATCCATCCAGCCATCCATCCATCCAGCCATCCATCCAGCTATCCATCCATCAATCCATCCATCCATCCAGCCAGCCATCCATCCAGCCATCCATCCATCCTGCCATCCATCCAGCCATCCATTCAGCCATCCATCCATCCATCCTTCACTCCAGCCAGCCAACCATTCGGCCATCCATCCATTCAGCCATCCATTCATCCATAGCACCAGCCAGCCATCCATCAAGCCGTCCATCCAGCCATCCATCCATCCAGCCATCCATCCATCCAGCCATCCATCCAGCCATCCATCCATCAATCCCTCCAGCCATCCATCCATCCAGGCATCCATCCATCCAGCTATCCATCCAGCCATCCATCCATCCATCCATCCCTCCAGCCAGCCATCCATCCAGCCATCCATCCATCCAGCCATCCATGCAGCCATCCATCCATCCATCCATCCCTCCAGCCAGTCATCCATCCAGCCATCCATCCATCCAGCCATCCATCCAGCCATCCATTCATCCATCCATCCCTCCAGCCAGCCATTCCTCCAGCCATCCATCCATTCAGCTATCCATCCAGCCATCCATCCATCCATCCATCCCTCCAGCCAGCCATCTATCCAGCCATCCCTTTTTCCAGCTATCCATCCAGCCATCCATCCATCCATCCCTCCAGCCAGCCATACATCCAGCCATCCATCGATCCAGCCATCCATCCAGCCCTCCATCCATCCCTCCAGCCAGCCAGTCATTAAGCCATCCATCCATCCAGCCATCCATCCAGCCATCCATTCATTCATCCATCCCTCCAGCCAGCCATCCATCCAGCCATCCCTCCATCCAGACATCCAGCCAGCCATCCATCCATCCATCCATCCCTCCAGCCAGCCAACCATCCAGCTATCCCTCCATCCATCCATCCATCCATCCCTCCAGCCAGCCATCCATCCAGCTATCCATCCATCCAGCCATCCATCCAGCCATCCATCCATCAATCCATCCCTCCAGCCAGCCATCCATCCAGCCATCCATCCATCCAGCCTTCCATCCAGCCATCCCTCCATACAGCCATCCATCCAGCCATCCATCCATCCGTCACTCCAGCCAGTCATCCCTCCATCCAGCCATCCATCCAGCCATCCATCCATCCCTCCAGCCAGCCACCCATCCAGCCATCCCTCCATCCAGCCATCCATCCAGCCAATAATCCATCCATCCATCCCTCCAGCCAGCCATCCATTCAGCCACCCCTCCATCCAGCCATCCATCCAGCCATCCATCCATTCCTCCAGCCAGCCAACCATCCAGCCATCCCTCCATACAGCCATCCATCCAGCCATCCATCCATCCATCCATCCATCCCTCCAGCCAGCCATCCATCGAGCCATCCATCCATCCAGCCAGCCATCCAGACAACCATCCATCAATCCATCCCTCCAGCCAGCCATGCATCCAGCCATCCTTCCATCCAGCCGTCCATCCGGCCATCCATCCATGACTCCATTCCTCCAGCAAGCCATCCATCCAGCCATCCATCGATCTAGCCATCCATTCAGCCAGCCATCCATCCATCCCTCCAGCCAGCCATCCATCCAGCCTTCCATCCATCCAGCCATCCGTCCAGCCATTCATTAATCCATCCATTCCTCCAGCCAGCAATCCATCCAGCCATCCATCCAGCCATCCATCCAGCCATCCATCCATCCATCCATCCCTCCAGCCAGCCATCCATCCAGCCATCCATCCATCCATCCATCCCTCCAGCCAGCCATCCATCCAGCCATCCATCCATCCAGACATCCATCCAGCCATCCATCCAACCATCTATCCCTCCAGCCAGCCATCCATCCTGCCATCCATCCAGCCATCCATCCATCCTTCAAACCCTCCACCCAGCCATCCATCCAGCCATCCATCCAACCAGCCATCCATCGAGCCATCCACCCATCCATCACACCAGCCATCCATCCATCCAGCCATCCATCCATCCAGCCATCCATCCAGCCATCCATCCATCCATCCCTCCAGCCAGCCATCCATCCAGCCAGCCATCCATCCATCCCTCCAGCCAATCGCCCATCCAGCCGTCCATCCATCCAGCCATCCATCCAGCCATCCATCCAGCCATCCATCCCTCCAGCAATTCATCCATCCAACCATTCCTCCATCCAGCCATCCATCCAGCCATCCTTCCATCCATCCATCCCTCCAGCCAGATATCCATCCAGCCATCCCTCCATCCATCCGTCCATCCATCCATCCATCCAGCCATCCATCCATCCAGCCAGCCTTCCATCCAGCCATCCCTCCATACAGCCATCCATCCAGCCATCCCTCCATCCAGCCATCCATCCAGCCAATAATCCATCCATCCATCCCTCCAGCCAGCCATCCATCCAGCCATCCCTCCATCCAGCCATCCATCCATCCCTCCAGCCAGCCAAACATCCAGCCATCCCTCCATCCAGCCATCCATCCAGCCATCCATCCATCCATCCATCCATCCCTCCAGCCAGCCATCCATCGAGCCATCCATACATCCAGCCAGCCATCCAGCCAACCATCCATCAATCCATCCCTCCAGCCAGCCATGCATCCAGCCGTCCTTCCATCCAGCCGTCCATCCGGCCATCCATCCATGACTCCATTCCTCCAGCCAGCCATCCATCCAGCCATCCATCGATCTAGCCATCCATTCAGCCAGCCATCCATCCATCCCTCCAGCCAGCCATCCATCCAGCCTTCCATCCATCCAGCCATCCGTCCAGCCATTCATTAATCCATCCATTCCTCCAGCCAGCAATCCATCCAGCCATCCATCCAGCCATCCATCCAGCCATCCATCCATCGATCCATCCCTCCAGCCAGCCATCCATCCAGCCATCCATCCATCCATCCATCCCTCCAGCCAGCCATCCATCCAGCCATCCATCCATCCAGACATCCATCCAGCCATCCATCCAACCATCTATCCCTCCAGCCAGCCATCCATCCGGACATCCATCCATCCAGCCATCCATTCAGCCACCCATCCATCCATCCATCTCTCCATTAAGCCATCCATCCAGCCATCCATCCAGCCATCCATCCATCCAGCCAGCCAGCCATTCATTCTTGCATCCATCCATCCATCCATCCCTCCAGCCAGCCATCCATCCATCCATCCCTCCAGCCAGCCATCCATCCAGCCATCCATCCATCCCGCCATCCATCCAGCCATCCATCCATCCGTCCATCCATCCATCCAGCCATCCATCCAGCCATCCATCCAGCCATCCATCCATCCATCCAGCCAGCCATTCATCCATGCATCCATCCATCCATCCATCCCTCCAGCCAGCCATCCATCCAGCCATTCATCCATCAAGCCATCCATCCATCCAGCCATCCATCCAGCCATCCCTCCATCCATCCATCCCTCCATCCATCCGTCCATCCATCCATCCATCCAGACTTCCATCCATCCATCCAGCCAACCAGCCATCCATCCATCCAGCCAGCCATCCAGACATCCAGCCATCCATCCAGCCGCCCATCCAGCCTTCCATCCATCCTTCCATCCCTCCAGCCAGCCATCCATCCAGCCATCATTCCAACCATCCATCCATCGAACCATCCACCCATCCATCACTCCATTCTTCCATCCATCCAGCCATCCATCCATCCAGCCATCCATCCAGCCATCCATCCAACCATCCATCCATCCCTCCAGCCAGCCATCCATCCAGCCATCCACCCATCCATCCCTCCAGCCAATCGCCCATCCAGCCATCCATCCATCCAGCCATCCATCCAGCCATCCATCCAGCCATCCATCCCTCCAGCAATCCATCCATCCAGCCATTCCTTCATCCAGCCATCCATCCAGCCATCCATCCATCCATCCATCCCTCCAGCCAGCCATCCATCCAGCCATTCCACCATCCATCCGTCCATCCATCCATCCATCCAGCCATCCATCCATCCGGCCAGCCTTCCATCCAGCCATCCCGCCATATAGCCATCCATCCAGCCATCCATCCATTCGTCACTCCAGCCAGCCATCCTTCCAGCCATCCCTCCATCCAGCCATCCATCCAGCCATCCATCCATCCATCCATCCAGCCATCCATCCAGCAATCCATCCATCCAGACTTCCAGCCATCCAGCCATCCATCCATCCAGCCATCCATCCATCCAGCTATCCATCCATCCATCCATCCAGCCATCCATCCAGCCATCCATCCATCCAGCCATCCATCCAGCCATCCATCCATCCATCCATCCCTCCAGCCAGCCAATCATCCAGCCATCCATCCATCCAGCCATCCATCCAGCCATCCATCCATCCATCCATCCCTCCAGCAAGCCATTCATCCAGCCATTCATCCATCCAGCCATCCATCCAGCCATCCATCCAGCCATCCATCCATCCATCCATCCCTCCAGCAAGCCATTCATCCAGCCATTCATCCATCCAGCCATCCATCCAGCCATCCATCCATTCATCCCTCCAGCCAGCCATCAATCCAGCCATCCGTCCATCCAGCCATTCATCCAGCCATCCATGCATTCATCCATCTCTCCATCCAGCCATCCATCCAGCCATTCATCCATCCATCCATACCTCCAGCCGGCCAGCCATCCATTCATCCATCCATCCAGCCATCCATTCAGCCATCCATCCATCAATCCATCCGCCCAGCCAGCCACCCATCCAGCCAACCAGCCATCCCGCCATCCATCCAGCCATCTATCCATTCATCCATCCCTCCAGCGAACCATCCATCTAGCCATCCATCGATCTAGCCATCCATTCAGCCAGCCATCCATCCATCCCTCCAGCCAGCCATCCATCCAGCCTTCCATCCATCCATCCATCCGTCCAGCCATTCATTAATCCATCTATTACTCCAGCCAGCAATCCATCCAGCCATCCATCCAGCCATCCATCCAGCCATCCATCCAGCCATCCATCCATCGATCCATCCCTCCAGCCAGCCATCCATCCAGCCATCCATCCATCCATCCATCCCTCCAGCCAGCCAACCATCCAGCCATCCATCCATCCAGACATCCATCCAGCCATCCATCCAACCATCTTTCCCTCCAGCCAGCCATCCATCCGGACATCCATCCATCCAGCCATCCATTCAGCCACCCATCCATCCATCCATCTCTCCATTAAGCCATCCATCCAGCCATCCATCCAGCCATCCATCCATCCATCCAGCCAGCCATTCATCCATGCATCCATCCATCCATCCATCCCTCCAGCCAGCCATCCATCCATCCATCCCTCCAGCCAGCCATCCATCCAGCCATCCATCCATCCCGCCATCCATCCAGCCATCCATCCATCCGTCCATCCATCCATCCAGCCATCCATCCAGCCATCCATCCAGCCATCCATCCATCCATCCAGCCAGCCATTCATCCATGCATCCATCCATCCATCCATCCCTCCAGCCAGCCATCCATCCAGCCATCCATCCATCCAGCCATCCATCCATCCAGCCATCCATCCAGCCATCCCTCCATCCATCCATCCCTCCATCCATCCGTCCATCCATCCATCCATCCAGACTTCATCCATCCATCCAGCCAACCAGCCATCCATCCATCCAGCCAGCCATCCAGACATCCAGCCATCCATCCAGCCGCCCATCCAGCCTTCCATCCATCCTTCCATCCCTCCAGCCAGCCATCCATCCAGCCATCATTCCAACCATCCATCCATCGAACCATCCACCCATCCATCACTCCATTCTTCCATCCATCCAGCCATCCATCCATCCAGCCATCCATCCAGCCATCCATCCAACCATCCATCCATCCCTCCAGCCAGCCATCCATCCAGCCATCCACCCATCCATCCCTCCAGCCAATCGCCCATCCAGCCATCCATCCATCCAGCCATCCATCCAGCCATCCATCCCTCCAGCAATCCATCCATCCAGCCATTCCTTCATCCAGCCATCCATCCAGCCATCCATCCATCCATCCATCCCTCCAGCCAGCCATCCATCCAGCCATCCCTCCATCCATCCGTCCATCCATCCATCCATCCAGCCATCCATCCATCCGGCCAGCCTTCCATCCAGCCATCCCGCCATATAGCCATCCATCCAGCCATCCATCCATTCGTCACTCCAGCCAGCCATCCTTCCAGCCATCCCTCCATCCAGCCATCCATCCAGCCATCCATCCATCCATCCATCCAGCCATCCATCCAGCAATCCATCCATCCAGACTTCCAGCCATCCAGCCATCCATCCATCCAGCCATCCATCCATCCAGCTATCCATCCATCCATCCATCCAGCCATCCATCCAGCCATCCATCCATCCAGCCATCCATCCAGCCATCCATCCATCCATCCATCCCTCCAGCCAGCCAATCATCCAGCCATCCATCCATCCAGCCATCCATCCAGCCATCCATCCATCCATCCATCCCTCCAGCAAGCCATTCATCCAGCCATTCATCCATCCAGCCATCCATCCAGCCATCCATCCATTCATCCCTCCAGCCAGCCATCAATCCAGCCATCCGTCCATCCAGCCATCCATCCAGCCATCCATGCATTCATCCATCTCCCCATCCAGCCATCCATCCAGCCATTCATCCATCCATCCATACCTCCAGCCGGCCAGCCATCCATTCATCCATCCATCCAGCCATCCATTCAGCCATCCATCCATCAATCCATCCGCCCAGCCAGCCACCCATCCAGCCAACCAGCCATCCCGCCATCCATCCAGCCATCTATCCATTCATCCATCCCTCCAGCGAACCATCCATCCAGCCATCCATCCATCCAGCCATCCATTTAGCCATCCATCCATCCATCCATCCCATCAGCCAGACATCCATTCGGCCATCCATCCATCCAGACATCCATTCATCCATCCCTCCAGCCAGCCATCCATCCAGCTATCCATCCATCCAGCCATCCATCCAGCCATCCATCCATCCATCCATCCCTCCTGCCAGCCATCCATCCAGCCATCCATCCATCCAACCATCCATCCAGCCATCCATCCGTCCCTACAGCCAGCCATCCATCCAGCCATCCATCCATCCAGCCATCCATCGAGCCATCCATCCATCCATCCTTCCCTCCAGCCAGCCATCCATCCAGCCATCCATCCATACAGCCACCCATCCAGCCATCCATCCATCCATCCATCCCTCCAGCCAGTCATCCATCCAGCCATCCCTCCATCCAACCATCCATCCAGCCATCCAACCATTCATCCATCTCTCCAGCCAGCCATACATTCAGCCATCCATTCTTCCAGCCATCCATCCAGTCATCCATCCATCCATCCATCCCTCCAGCCAGCCAGTCATTAAGCCATCCATCCATCCATCCGTCCATCCAGCCATCCATCCAGCCATCCATCCCTCCAGCCAGCCATCCATCCAGCCATCCCTCCTTCCAGCCATCCATCCAGCCATCCATCCATCCATCGACCCCTCCAGCCAGCCAACCATCCAGCCATCCCTCCATCCAGCCATCCATCCATCCATCCCACCAGCCAGCCATCCATCCAGCCATCCATCCAGCTATCCATCCAGCCATCCATCCATCAATCCATCCCTTAAGCAAGCCATCCGTCCAGCCATCCCTCCTTCCAGCCATCCATCCAGCCATCCATCCATCCATCGATCCCTCCAGCCAGCCAACCATCCAGCCATCCCTCCATGCAGCCATCCATCCATCCATCCCACCAGCCAGCCATCCATCCAGCCATCCATCCAGCTATCCATCCAGCCATCCATTCTTCAATCCATCCCTTAAGCCAGCCATCCGTCCAGCCATCCATCCATCCAGCCGTCCATCCAGCCATCCATTCATCCATCCATCCCTTCAGCCTGCCATCCATCCAGCCATCCATCCATCCAGCCATCCATCCAGCCATCCATCCATCAATCCATCCATCCATCCAGCCAGCCATCCATCCAGCCATCCATCCATCCTGCCATCCATCCAGCCATCCATTCAGCCATCCATCCATCCATCCTTCACTCCAGCCAGCCAACCATTCGGCCATCCATCCATTCAGCCATCCATTCATCCATAGCACCAGCCAGCCATCCATCAAGCCGTCCATCCAGCCATCCATCCATCCAGCCATCCATCCATCCAGCCATCCATCCAGCCATCCATCCATCAATCCCTCCAGCCATCCATCCATCCAGGCATCCATCCATCCAGCTATCCATCCAGCCATCCATCCATCCATCCATCCCTCCAGCCAGCCATCCATCCAGCCATCCATCCATCCAGCCATCCATGCAGCCATCCATCCATCCATCCATCCCTCCAGCCAGTCATCCATCCAGCCATCCATCCATCCAGCCATCCATCCAGCCATCCATTCATCCATCCATCCCTCCAGCCAGCCATTCCTCCAGCCATCCATCCATTCAGCTATCCATCCAGCCATCCATCCATCCATCCATCCCTCCAGCCAGCCATCTATCCAGCCATCCCTTTTTCCAGCTATCCATCCAGCCATCCATCCATCCATCCCTCCAGCCAGCCATACATCCAGCCATCCATCGATCCAGCCATCCATCCAGCCCTCCATCCATCCCTCCAGCCAGCCAGTCATTAAGCCATCCATCCATCCAGCCATCCATCCAGCCATCCATTCATTCATCCATCCCTCCAGCCAGCCATCCATCCAGCCATCCCTCCATCCAGACATCCAGCCAGCCATCCATCCATCCATCCATCCCTCCAGCCAGCCAACCATCCAGCTATCCCTCCATCCATCCATCCATCCATCCCTCCAGCCAGCCATCCATCCAGCTATCCATCCATCCAGCCATCCATCCAGCCATCCATCCATCAATCCATCCCTCCAGCCAGCCATCCATCCAGCCATCCATCCATCCAGCCTTCCATCCAGCCATCCCTCCATACAGCCATCCATCCAGCCATCCATCCATCCGTCACTCCAGCCAGTCATCCCTCCATCCAGCCATCCATCCAGCCATCCATCCATCCCTCCAGCCAGCCACCCATCCAGCCATCCCTCCATCCAGCCATCCATCCAGCCAATAATCCATCCATCCATCCCTCCAGCCAGCCATCCATTCAGCCACCCCTCCATCCAGCCATCCATCCAGCCATCCATCCATTCCTCCAGCCAGCCAACCATCCAGCCATCCCTCCATACAGCCATCCATCCAGCCATCCATCCATCCATCCATCCATCCCTCCAGCCAGCCATCCATCGAGCCATCCATCCATCCAGCCAGCCATCCAGACAACCATCCATCAATCCATCCCTCCAGCCAGCCATGCATCCAGCCATCCTTCCATCCAGCCGTCCATCCGGCCATCCATCCATGACTCCATTCCTCCAGCAAGCCATCCATCCAGCCATCCATCGATCTAGCCATCCATTCAGCCAGCCATCCATCCATCCCTCCAGCCAGCCATCCATCCAGCCTTCCATCCATCCAGCCATCCGTCCAGCCATTCATTAATCCATCCATTCCTCCAGCCAGCAATCCATCCAGCCATCCATCCAGCCATCCATCCAGCCATCCATCCATCCATCCATCCCTCCAGCCAGCCATCCATCCAGCCATCCATCCATCCATCCATCCCTCCAGCCAGCCATCCATCCAGCCATCCATCCATCCAGACATCCATCCAGCCATCCATCCAACCATCTATCCCTCCAGCCAGCCATCCATCAGGACATCCATCCATCCAGCCATCCATTCAGCCACCCATCCATCCATCCATCTCTCCAGCCAGCCAGCCATCCAGCCATCCATTTATCCAGCCATCCATCCAGCCATCCATCCATCCATCCCTCCAGCCAGCCATCCATCCATCCATCCCTCCAGCCAGCCATCCATCCAGCCATCCATCCATCCCGCCATCCATCCAGCCATCCATCCATCCGTCCATCCATCCATCCAGCCATCCATCCAGCCATCCATCCAGCCATCCATCCATCCATCCAGCCAGCCATTCATCCATGCATCCATCCATCCATCCATCCCTCCAGCCAGCCATCCATCCAGCCATCCATCCATCCAGCCATCCATCCATCCAGCCATCCATCCAGCCATCCATCCATCCATCTATCCATCCCTCCATCCATCCGTCCATCCATCCATCCATCCAGCCTTCCATCCATCCATCCAGCCAAACAGCAATCCATCCATCCAGCCAGCCATCCAGACATCCAGCCATCCATCCAGCCGTCCATCCAGCCTTCCATCCATCCTTCCATCCCTCCAGCCAGCCATCCATCCAGCCATCCATTCGGCCATTCATCCATCCATCCATCCCTCCAGCCAGCCATCCATCCAGCCATCCCTCCATCCAGCCATCCATCCAGCCATCAATCCATCCATCCATCCCTCCAGCCAGCCATCCAGCCAGCCATCCCTCCATCCAGCCGTCCATCCAGCCATCCATCCATCCCTCCAGCCATCCACCCATACAGCCATCCCTCCATCCAGCCATCCATCCAGCCAATAATCCATCCATCCTTCCCTCCAGACAGCCATCCATCCAGCCACCCCACCATCCAGCCATCAATCCAGCCATCCATCCATCCCTCCAGCAAGCCAACCATCCAGCCATCCCTCCATCCAGCCATCCATCCAGCCATCCATCCATCCATCCCTCCAGCCAGCCATCCATCGAGCCATCCATCCATTAGGCCATCCATTCGGCCATTCATCCATCCATCCATCCCTCCAGCCAGCCATCCATCCAGCCATCCCTCCATCCAGCCATCCATCCAGCCATCAATCCATCCATCCATCCCTCCAGCCAGCCATCCAGCCAGCCATCCCTCCATCCAGCCGTCCATCCAGCCACCCATCCATCCCTCCAGCCATCCACCCATACAGCCATCCCTCCATCCAGCCATCCATCCAGCCAATAATCCATCCATCCATCCCTCCAGACAGCCATCCATCCAGCCACCCCACCATCCAGCCATCCATCCAGCCATCCATCCATCCCTCCAGCCAGCCAACTATCCAGCCATACCTCCATCCAGCCATCCATCCAGCCATCCATCCATCCATCCCTCCAGCCAGCCATCCATCGAGCCATCCATCCATCCAGCCAGCCATCCAGCCATCCATCCATCAATCCATCCCTCCAGCCAGCCATGCATCCAGCCATCCTTCCATCCAGCCGTCCATCCGGCCAACCATCCATGACTCCATTGCTCCAGCCAGCCATCCATCCAACCATCCTTCGATCTAGCCATCCATTCAGCCATCCATCCATCCATCCCTCCAGCCAGCCATCCATCCAGCCTTCCATCCATCCAGCCATCCGTCCAGCCATTCATTAATCCATCCATTCCTCCAGCAAACAATCCATCCAGCCATCCATCCAGCCATCCATCCAGCCATCCATCAATCCATCCCTCCAGCCAGTCATCCATCCAGCCATCCATCCATCCAGCCATCCTTTAGGCCATCCATCCATCCATCCATCCCTCCAGCCAGCCATCCATCCAGCCATCCATCCATCCTGACATCCGTCCAGCCATCCATCCATCCATCCATCCCTCCAGCCAGCCAACCATCCGGACATCCATCCATCCAGCCATGCACCCAGCCACCCATCCATCCATCCATCTCTCAAGCCAGCCAGCCATCCAGCCATCCATCTATCCAGCCATCCAACCAGCCATACATCCAGCCATCCCTCCAGCCAGCCATCCATCCATCTATCACTCCAGCCAGCCATCCATCCAGCCATCCATCCATCCAGCCATCCATCCAGCCATCCATCCATCCATCCATCCATCCATCCAGCCATTCATCCAGCCATCCATCCATCCATCCGTCCATCCAGCCATCCATCCTGCCATCCATCCAGCCATCCATCCATCCTTCAATCCCTCCAGCCAGCCATCCATCCAGCCATCCATCCAACCAGCCATCCATCGAACCATCCACCCATCCATCACTCCAGCCATCCATCCATCCAGCCATCCATTCATCCAGCCATCCATCCAGCCATCCATCCATCCATCCCTCCAGCCAGCCATCCATCCAGCCAGCCATCCATCCATCCCTCCAGCCAATCGCCCATCCAGCCGTCCATCCATCCAGCCATCCAACCATTCCTCCATCCAGCCATCCATCCAGCCATCCATCCATCCATCCATCCCTCCAGCCAGATATCCATCCAGCCATCCCTCCATCCATCCGTCCATCCATCCATCCATCCAGCCATCCATCCATCCAGCCAGCCTTCCATCCAGCCATCCCTCCATACAGCCATCCATCCAGCCATCCCTCCATCCAGCCATCCATCCAGCCAATAATCCATCCATCCATCCGTCCAGGCAGCCATCCATCCAGCCATCCCTCCATCCAGCCATCCATCCATCCCTCCAGCCAGCCAAACATCCAGCCATCCCTCCATCCAGCCATCCATCCAGCCATCCATCCATCCATCCATCCATCCCTCCAGCCAGCCATCCATCGAGCCATCCATCCATCCAGCCAGCCATCCAGCCAACCATCCATCAATCCATCCCTCCAGCCAGCCATGCATCCAGCCGTCCTTCCATCCAGCCGTCCATCCGGCCATCCATCCATGACTCCATTCCTCCAGCCAGCCATCCATCCAGCCATCCATCGATCTAGCCATCCATTCAGCGAGCCATCGATCCATCCCTCCAGCCAGCCATCCATCCAGCCTTCCATCCATCCAGCCATCCGTCCAGCCATTCATTAATCCATCCATTCCTCCAGCCAGCAATCCATCCAGCCATCCATCCAGCCATCCATCCAGCCATCCATCCATCGATCCATCCCTCCAGCCAGCCATCCATCCAGCCATCCATCCATCCATCCATCACTGCAGCCAGCCATCCATCCAGCCATCCATCCATCCAGACATCCATCCAGCCATCCATCCAACCATCTATCCCTCCAGCCAGCCATCCATCCGGACATCCATCCATCCAGCCATCCATTCAGCCACCCATCCATCCATCCATCTCTCCATTAAGCCATCCATCCAGCCATCCATCCAGCCATCCATCCATCCATCCAGCCAGCCATTCATCCATGCATCCATCCATCCATCCATCCCTCCAGCCAGCCATCCATCCATCCATCCCTCCAGCCAGCCATCCATCCAGCCATCCATCCATCCCGCCATCCATCCAGCCATCCGTCCATCCGTCTATCCATCCATCCAGCCATCCATCCAGCCATCCATCCAGCCATCAATCCATCCATCCAGCCAGCCATTCATCCATGCATCCATCCATCCATCCATCCCTCCAGCCAGCCATCCATCCAGCCATCCATCCATCCAGCCATCCATCCATCCAGCCATCCATCCAGCCATCCCTCCATCCATCCATCCCTCCATCCATCCGTCCATCCATCCATCCATCCAGCCTTCCATCCATCCATCCAGCCAACCAGCCATCCATCCATCCAGCCAGCAATCCAGACATCCAGCCATCCATCCAGCCGCCCATCAGGCCTTCCATCCATCCTTCCATCCCTCCAGCCAGCCATCCATCCAGCCATCCATCCAACCATCCATCCATCGAACCATCCACCCATCCATCACTCCAGTCTTCCATCCATCCAGCCATCCATCCATCCAGCCATCCATCCAGCCATCCATCCAACCATCCATCCATCCCTCCAGCCAGCCATCCATCCAGCCATCCATCCATCCATCCCTCCAGCCAATCGCCCATCCAGCCATCCATCCATCCAGCCATCCATCCAGCCATCCATCCAGCCATCCATCCCTCCAGCAATCCATCCATCCAGCCATTCCTTCATCCAGCCATCCATCCAGCCATCCATCCATCCATCCATCCCTCCATCCAGCCATCCATCCAGCCATCCCTCCATCCATCCATCCATCCAGCCATCCATCCATCCGGCCAGCCTTCCATCCAGCCATCCCGCCATATAGCCATCCATCCAGCCATCCATCCATTCGTCACTCCAGCCAGCCATCCTTCCAGCCATCCCTCCATTCAGCCATCCATCCAGCCATCCATCCATCCATCCATCCATCCAGCCATCCATCCAGCAATCCATCCATCCAGACTTCCAGCCATCCAGCCATCCATCCATCCAGCCATCCATCCATGCAGCTATCCATCCATCCATCCATCCAGCCATCCATCCAGCCATCCATCCATCCAGCCAGCCATCCAGCCATCCATCCATCCATCCATCCCTCCAGCCAGCCAATCATCCAGCCATCCATCCATCCAGCCATCCATTAGCCATCAATCCATCCATCCATCCCTCCAGCAAGCCATTCATCCAGCCATCCATCCATCCAGCCATCCATCCAGCCATCCATCCATTCATCCCTCCAGCCAGCCATCAATCCAGCCATCCGTCCATCCAGCCATCCATCCAGCCATCCATGCATTCATACATCTCTCCATCCAGCCATCCATCCAGCCATTCATCCATCCATCCATACCTCCAGCCGGCCAGCCATCCATTCATCCATCCATCCAGCCATCCATTCAGCCATCCATCCATCAATCCATCCGCCCAGCCAGCCACCCATCCAGCCAACCAGCCGTCCCGCCATCCATCCAGCCATCTATCCATTCATCCATCCCTCCAGCGAACCATCCATCCAGCCATCCATCCATCCAGCCATCCATTTAGCCATCCATCCATCCATCCATCCCATGAGCCAGACATCCATTCGGCCATCCATCCATCCAGACATCCATTCATCCATCCCTCCAGCCAGCCATCCATCCAGCCATCCATCCATCCAGCCATCCATCCAGCCATCCATCCATCCATCCATCCCTCCTGCCAGCCATCCATCCAGCCATCCATCCATCCAACCATCCATCCTGCCATCCATCCGTCCCTCCAGCCAGCCATCCATCCAGCCAGCCATCCATCCAGCCATCCATCCATACAGCCACCCATCCAGCCATCCATCCATCCATCCATCCCTCCAGCCAGTCATCCATCCAGCCATCCCTCCATCCAACCATCCATCCAGCCATCCAACCATTCATCCATCTCTCCAGCCAGCCATACATTCAGCCATTCATTCTTCCAGCCATCCATCCAGTCATCCATCCATCCATCCATCCCTCCAGCCAGCCAGTCATTAAGCCATCCATCCATCCATCCATCCATCCAGCCATCCATCCAGCCATCCATCCCTCCAGCCAGCCATCCATCCAGCCATCCCTCCTTCCAGCCATCCATCCAGCCATCCATCCATCCATCGATCCCTCCAGCCAGCCAACCATCCAGCCATCCCTCCATCCAGCCATCCATCCATCCATCCCACCAGCCAGCCATCCATCCAGCCATCCATCCAGCTAACAATCCAGCCATCCATCCATCAATCCATCCCTTAAGCCAGCCATCCGTCCAGCCATCCCTCCTTCCAGCCATCCATCCAGCCATCCATCCATCCATCGATCCCTCCTGCCAGCCAACCACCCAGCCATCCCTCCATCCAGCCATCCATCCATCCATCCCACCAGCCAGCCATCCATCCAGCCATCCATCCAGCTATCCATCCAGCCATCCATTCTTCAATCCATCCCTTAAGCCAGCCATCCGTCCAGCCATCCATCCATCCAGCCGTCCATCCAGCCATCCATTCATCCATCCATCCCTTCAGCCTGCCATCCATCCAGCAATCCATCCATCCAGCCATCCATCCAGCCATCCATCCATCAATCCATCCATCCAGCCAGCCATCCATCCAGCCATCTATCCATCCTGCCATCCATCCAGCCATCCATTCAGCCATCCATCCATCCATCCTTCACTCCAGCCAGCCAACCATTCGGCCATCCATCCATTCAGCCATCCATTCATCCATCGCACCAGCCAGCCATCCATCAAGCCGTCCATCCAGCCATCCATCCATCCAGCCATCCATCCATCCAGCCATCCATCCAGCCATCCATCCATCCATCCCTCCAGCCATCCATCCATCCAGGCATCCATCCATCCAGCTATCCATCCAGCCATCCATCCATCCATCCATCCCTCCAGCCAGCCATCCATCCAGCCATCCATCCATCCAGCCATCCATGCAGCCATCCATCCATCCATCCATCCCTCCAGCCAGTCATCCATCCAGCCATCCATCCATCCAGCCATCCATCCAGCCATCCATTCATCCATCCATCCCTCCAGCCAGCCATTCCTCCAGCCATCCATCCATTCAGCTATCCATCCAGCCATCCATCCATCCATCCATCCCTCCAGCCAGCCATCTATCCAGCCATCCCTCTATCCAGCTATCCATCCAGCCATCCATCCATCCATCCATCCATCCCTCCAGCCAGCCATACATCCAGCCATCCATCGATCCAGCCATCCATCCAGCCCTCCATCCATCCATCCATCCCTCCAGCCAGCCAGTCATTAAGCCATCCATCCATCCATCCAGCCATCCATTCATCCATCCATCCCTCCAGCCAGCCATCCATCCAGCCATCCCTCCATCCAGACATCCATCCAGCCATCCATCCATCCATCCATCCCTCCAGCCAGCCAATCATCCAGCTATCCCTCCATCCATCCATCCATCCATCCCTCCAGCCAGCCATCCATCCAGCCATCCATCCATCCAGCCATCCATCCAGCCATCCATCCATCAATCCATCCCTCCAGCCAGCCATCCATCCAGCCCTCCATCCATCCAGCCGTCCATCCAGCCATCCATCCATCCATCCCTCCAGCCAGCCATCCATCCAGCCATCCATCCATCCAGCCATCCATTCAGCCATCCATCCATCCATCCATCCGTCCAGCCAGCCAGCTATCCAGCCATGAATCCATCCTGCCATCCATCCAGCCATCCATCCATCCATCCATTCCTCCAGCCAGCAATCCATCCAGCCATCCATCCATCCAGCCATCCATCCAACCATCCATCCATCCAGCCATCCATCCAGCCATCCATCCACCCAGCCTTCCGGCCACCCAGCCATCCGTCCATCCAGCCATCCATCCATCCAGCCATCCATCCATCCATCCAGCCATCCATCCAGCCATCCATCCATTCAGCCATCCATCCAGACATCCATCCATCCATCCATCACGCCAGCGAGTCATCCATCCAGCCATCCATCCATCCAGCCATCCATCCAGCCATCCATCCATCCATCCATCCCTCCAGCCAGCCATTCATCCAGCCATCCATCCATCCAGCCATCCATCCAGACATCCATCCATCCCTCCAGCAAGCCATCCATCCAGCCATCCATCCATCCAGCCATCCATCCAGCCATCCGTCCATCCATCCATCACTCCAGCCAGCCATCCATCCAGCCATCCCTCCATCCAGTCATCCATCCAGCCATCCATGCATTCATCCATCTCTCCATCCAGCCATCCATCCAGCCATTCATCCCTCCATCCATACCTCCAGCCAGCCATCCATCCATACCTCCATCCAGCCAGCCATCCATCCATCCATCCATCCAGCCATCCATCCAGCCATCCATCTAGCAATCCACAAGCCCAGCCAGCCATCCATCCAGCCATCCAGTCATCCAGACATCCATCCAGCCATCCATCCATTCATCCATCCCTCCTGCCAGCCATCCATCCAGCCATCCATCCATTCAGCCATCCTTTTAGCCATCCATCCATCCATCCATCCCTTCAGCCAACCATCCATTCGGCCATCCATCCATTAATCCATCCATCCATCCATCCCTCCATCCAGCCATCCATCCAGCCATCCATCCATCCATCCATCCATCCAGCCATCCATCCAGCAATCCATCCATCCAGACTTCCAGCCATCCAGCCATCCATCCATCCAGCCATCCATCCATGCAGCTAACCATCCATCCATCCATCCAGCCATCCATCCAGCCATCCATCCATCCAGCCAGCCATCCAGCCATCCATCCATCCATCCATCCCTCCAGCCAGCCAATCATCCAGCCATCCATCCATCCAGCCATCCATCCAGCCATCAATCCATCCATCCATCCCTCCAGCAAGCCATTCATCCAGCCATCCATCCATCCAGCCATCCATCCAGCCATCCATCCATTCATCCCTCCAGCCAGCCATCAATCCAGCCATCCGTCCATCCAGCCATCCATCCAGCTATCCATGCATTCATCCATCTCTCCATCCAGCCATCCATCCAGCCATTCATCCATCCATCCATACCTCCAGCCGGCCAGCCATCCATTCATCCATCCATCCAGCCATCCATTCAGCCATCCATCCATCAATCCATCTCTCCATTAAGCCATCCATCCAGCCATCCATCCAGCCATCCATCCATCCATCCAGCCAGCCATTCATCCATGCATCCATCCATCCATCCATCCCTCCAGCCAGCCATCCATCCATCCATCCCTCCAGCCAGCCATCCATCCAGCCATCCATCCATCCCGCCATCCATCCAGCCATCCATCCATCCGTCTATCCATCCATCCAGCCATCCATCCAGCCATCCATCCAGCCATCAATCCATCCATCCAGCCAGCCATTCATCCATGCATCCATCCATCCATCCATCCCTCCAGCCAGCCATCCATCCAGCCATCCATCCATCCAGCCATCCATCCATCCAGCCATCCATCCAGCCATCCCTCCATCCATCCATCCCTCCATCCATCTGTCCATCCATCCATCCATCCAGCCTTCCATCCATCCATCCAGCCAACCAGCCATCCATCCATCCAGCCAGCAATCCAGACATCCAGCCATCCATCCAGCCGCCCATCAGGCCTTCCATCCATCCTTCCATCCCTCCAGCCAGCCATCCATCCAGCCATCCATCCAACCATCCATCCATCGAACCATCCACCCATCCATCACTCCAGTCTTCCATCCATCCAGCCATCCATCCATCCAGCCATCCATCCAGCCATCCATCCAACCATCCATCCATCCCTCCAGCCAGCCATCCATCCAGCCATCCATCCATCCATCCCTCCAGCCAATCGCCCATCCAGCCATCCATCCATCCAGCCATCCATCCAGCCATCCATCCAGCCATCCATCCCTCCAGCAATCCATCCATCCAGCCATTCCTTCATCCAGCCATCCATCCAGCCATCCATCCATCCATCCATCCCTCCATCCAGCCATCCATCCAGCCATCCCTCCATCCATCCATCCATCCAGCCATCCATCCATCCGGCCAGCCTTCCATCCAGCCATCCCGCCATATAGCCATCCATCCAGCCATCCATCCATTCGTCACTCCAGCCAGCCATCCTTCCAGCCATCCCTCCATTCAGCCATCCATCCAGCCATCCATCCATCCATCCATCCATCCAGCCATCCATCCAGCAATCCATCCATCCAGACTTCCAGCCATCCAGCCATCCATCCATCCAGCCATCCATCCATGCAGCTATCCATCCATCCATCCATCCATCCAGCCATCCATCCATCCAGCCAGCCATCCAGCCATCCATCCATCCATCCATCCCTCCAGCCAGCCAATCATCCAGCCATCCATCCATCCAGCCATCCATTAGCCATCAATCCGTCCATCCATCCCTCCAGCAAGCCATTCATCCAGCCATCCATCCATCCAGCCATCCATCCAGCCATCCATCCATTCATCCCTCCAGCCAGCCATCAATCCAGCCATCCGTCCATCCAGCCATCCATCCAGCCATCCATGCATTCATACATCTCTCCATCCAGCCATCCATCCAGCCATTCATCCATCCATCCATACCTCCAGCCGGCCAGCCATCCATTCATCCATCCACCCAGCCATCCATTCAGCCATCCATCCATCAATCCATCCGCCCAGCCAGCCACCCATCCAGCCAACCAGCCGTCCCGCCATCCATCCAGCCATCTATCCATTCATCCATCCCTCCAGCGAACCATCCATCCAGCCATCCATCCATCCAGCCATCCATTTAGCCATCCATCCATCCATCCATCCCATCAGCCAGACATCCATTCGGCCATCCATCCATCCAGACATCCATTCATCCATCCCTCCAGCCAGCCATCCATCCAGCCATCCATCCATCCAGCCATCCATCCAGCCATCCATCCATCCATCCATCCCTCCTGCCAGCCATCCATCCAGCCATCCATCCATCCAACCATCCATCCTGCCATCCATCCGTCCCTCCAGCCAGCCATCCATCCAGCCAGCCATCCATCCAGCCATCCATCCATACAGCCACCCATCCAGCCATCCATCCATCCATCCATCCCTCCAGCCAGTCATCCATCCAGCCATCCCTCCATCCAACCATCCATCCAGCAATCCAACCATTCATCCATCTCTCCAGCCAGCCATACATTCAGCCATTCATTCTTCCAGCCATCCATCCAGTCATCCATCCATCCATCCATCCCTCCAGCCAGCCAGTCATTAAGCCATCCATCCATCCATCCATCCATCCAGCCATCCATCCAGCCATCCATCCCTCCAGCCAGCCATCCATCCAGCCATCCCTCCTTCCAGCCATCCATCCAGCCATCCATCCATCCATCGATCCCTCCAGCCAGCCAACCATCCAGCCATCCCTCCATCCAGCCATCCATCCATCCATCCCACCAGCCAGCCATCCATCCAGCCATCCATCCAGCCATCCATCCAGCTAACAATCCAGCCATCCATCCATCAATCCATCCCTTAAGCCAGCCATCCGTCCAGCCATCCCTCCTTCCAGCCATCCATCCAGCCATCCATCCATCCATCGATCCCTCCTGCCAGCCAACCACCCAGCCATCCCTCCATCCAGCCATCCATCCATCCATCCCACCAGCCAGCCATCCATCCAGCCATCCATCCAGCTATCCATCCAGCCATCCATTCTTCAATCCATCCCTTAAGCCAGCCATCCGTCCAGCCATCCATCCATCCAGCCGTCCATCCAGCCATCCATTCATCCATCCATCCCTTCAGCCTGCCATCCATCCAGCAATCCATCCATCCAGCCATCCATCCAGCCATCCATCCATCAATCCATCCATCCAGCCAGCCATCCATCCAGCCATCTATCCATCCTGCCATCCATCCAGCCATCCATTCAGCCATCCATCCATCCATCCTTCACTCCAGCCAGCCAACCATTCGGCCATCCATCCATTCAGCCATCCATTCATCCATCGCACCAGCCAGCCATCCATCAAGCCGTCCATCCAGCCATCCATCCATCCAGCCATCCATCCATCCAGCCATCCATCCAGCCATCCATCCATCCATCCCTCCAGCCATCCATCCATCCAGGCATCCATCCATCCAGCTATCCATCCAGCCATCCATCCATCCATCCATCCCTCCAGCCAGCCATCCATCCAGCCATCCATCCATCCAGCCATCCATGCAGCCATCCATCCATCCATCCATCCCTCCAGCCAGTCATCCATCCAGCCATCCATCCATCCAGCCATCCATCCAGCCATCCATTCATCCATCCATCCCTCCAGCCAGCCATTCCTCCAGCCATCCATCCATTCAGCTATCCATCCAGCCATCCATCCATCCATCCATCCCTCCAGCCAGCCATCTATCCAGCCATCCCTCTATCCAGCTATCCATCCAGCCATCCATCCATCCATCCATCCATCCCTCCAGCCAGCCATACATCCAGCCATCCATCGATCCAGCCATCCATCCAGCCCTCCATCCATCCATCCATCCCTCCAGCCAGCCAGTCATTAAGCCATCCATCCATCCATCCAGCCATCCATTCATCCATCCATCCCTCCAGCCAGCCATCCATCCAGCCATCCCTCCATCCAGACATCCATCCAGCCATCCATCCATCCATCCATCCCTCCAGCCAGCCAACCATCCAGCTATCCCTCCATCCATCCATCCATCCATCCCTCCAGCCAGCCATCCATCCAGCCATCCATCCATCCAGCCATCCATCCAGCCATCCATCCATCAATCCATCCCTCCAGCCAGCCATCCATCCAGCCCTCCATCCATCCAGCCGTCCATCCAGCCATCCATCCATCCATCCCTCCAGCCAGCCATCCATCCAGCCATCCATCCATCCAGCCATCCATTCAGCCATCCATCCATCCATCCATCCGTCCAGCCAGCCAGCTATCCAGCCATGAATCCATCCTGCCATCCATCCAGCCATCCATCCATCCATCCATTCCTCCAGCCAGCAATCCATCCAGCCATCCATCCATCCAGCCATCCATCCAACCATCCATCCATCCAGCCATCCATCCAGCCATCCATCCACCCAGCCTTCCGGCCACCCAGCCATCCGTCCATCCAGCCATCCATCCATCCAGCCATCCATCCATCCATCCAGCCATCCATCCAGCCATCCATCCATTCAGCCATCCATCCAGACATCCATCCATCACGCCAGCGAGTCATCCATCCAGCCATCCATCCATCCAGCCATCCATCCAGCCATCCATCCATCCATCCATCCCTCCAGCCAGCCATTCATCCAGCCATCCATCCATCCAGCCATCCATCCAGACATCCATCCATCCATCCATCCCTCCAGCAAGCCATCCATCCAGCCATCCATCCATCCAGCCATCCATCCAGCCATCCGTCCATCCATCCATCACTCCAGCCAGCCATCCATCCAGCCATCCCTCCATCCAGTCATCCATCCAGCCATCCATGCATTCATCCATCTCTCCATCCAGCCATCCATCCAGCCATTCATCCCTCCATCCATACCTCCAGCCAGCCATCCATCCATACCTCCATCCAGCCAGCCATCCATCCATCCATCCATCCAGCCATCCATCCAGCCATCCATCTAGCAATCCACAAGCCCAGCCAGCCATCCATCCAGCCATCCAGTCATCCAGACATCCATCCAGCCATCCATCCATTCATCCATCCCTCCTGCCAGCCATCCATCCAGCCATCCATCCATTCAGCCATCCTTTTAGCCATCCATCCATCCATCCATCCCTTCAGCCAACCATCCATTCGGCCATCCATCCATTAATCCATCCATCCATCCATCCCTCCATCCAGCCATCCATCCAGCCATCCATCCATCCATCCATCCATCCAGCCATCCATCCAGCAATACATCCATCCAGACTTCCAGCCATCCAGCCATCCATCCATCCAGCCATCCATCCATGCAGCTAACCATCCATCCATCCATCCAGCCATCCATCCAGCCATCCATCCATCCAGCCAGCCATCCAGCCATCCATCCATCCATCCATCCCTCCAGCCAGCCAATCATCCAGCCATCCATCCATCCAGCCATCCATCCAGCCATCAATCCATCCATCCATCCCTCCAGCAAGCCATTCATCCAGCCATCCATCCATCCAGCCATCCATCCAGCCATCCATCCATTCATCCCTCCAGCCAGCCATCAATCCAGCCATCCGTCCATCCAGCCATCCATCCAGCTATCCATGCATTCATCCATCTCTCCATCCAGCCATCCATCCAGCCATTCATCCATCCATCCATACCTCCAGCCGGCCAGCCATCCATTCATCCATCCATCCAGCCATCCATTCAGCCATCCATCCATCAATCCATCCGCCCAGCCAGCCACCCATCCAGCCAACCAGCCGTCCCGCCATCCATCCAGCCATCTATCCATTCATCCATCCCTCCAGCGAACCATCCATCCAGCCATCCATCCATCCAGCCATCCATTTAGCCATCCATCCATCCATCCATCCGATCAGCCAGACATCCATTCGGCCATCCATCCATCCAGACATCCATTCATCCATCCCTCCAGCCAGCCATCCATCCAGCCATCCATCCATCCAGCCATCCATCCAGCCATCCATCCATCCATCCATCCCTCCTGCCAGCCATCCATCCAGCCATCCATCCATCCAACCATCCATCCAGCCATCCATCCGTCCCTCCAGCCAGCCATCCATCCAGCCAGCCATCCATCCAGCCATCCATCCATACAGCCACCCATCCAGCCATCCATCCATCCATCCATCCCTCCAGCCAGTCATCCATCCAGCCATCCCTCCATCCAACCATCCATCCAGCCATCCAACCATTCATTCTTCTCTCCAGCCAGCCATACATTCAGCCATTCATTCTTCCAGCCATCCATCCAGTCATCCATCCATCCATCCATCCCTCCAGCCAGCCAGTCATTAAGCCATCCATCCATCCATCCATCCATCAAGCCATCCATCCAGCCATCCATCCCTCCAGCCAGCCATCCATCCAGCCATCCCTCCTTCCAGCCATCCATCCAGCCATCCATCCATCCATCGATCCCTCCAGCCAGCCAACCATCCAGCCATCCCTCCATCCAGCCATCCATCCATCCATCCCACCAGCCAGCCATCCATCCAGCCATCCATCCAGCTAACAATCCAGCCATCCATCCATCAATCCATCCCTTAAGCCAGCCATCCGTCCAGCCATCCCTCCTTCCAGCCATCCATCCAGCCATCCATCCATCCATCGATCCCTCCAGCCAGCCAACCACCCAGCCATCCCTCCATCCAGCCATCCATCCATCCATCCCACCAGCCAGCCATCCATCCAGCCATCCATCCAGCTATCCATCCAGCCATCCATTCTTCAATCCATCCCTTAAGCCAGCCATCCGTCCAGCCATCCATCCATCCAGCCGTCCATCCAGCCATCCATTCATCCATCCATCCCTTCAGCCTGCCATCCATCCAGCCATCCATCCATCCAGCCATCCATCCAGCCATCCATCCATCAATACATCCATCCAGCCAGCCATCCATCCAGCCATCTATCCATCCTGCCATCCATCGAGCCATCCATTCAGCCATCCATCCATCCATCCTTCACTCCAGCCAGCCAACCATTCGGCCATCCATCCATTCAGCCATCCATTCATCCATCGCACCAGCCAGCCATCCATCAAGCCGTCCATCCAGCCATCCATCCATCCAGCCATCCATCCATCCAGCCATCCATCCAGCCATCCATCCATCCATCCCTCCAGCCAGCCATCCATCCAGCCATCCATCCATCCTGCCATCCATCCAGCCATCCATTCAGCCATCTATCCATCCATCCATCCCTCCAGCCAGCCAACCATTCGGCCATCCATCCATCCAGCCATCCATTCATCCATCCCTCCAGCCAGCCATCCTTTTAGCCATCCATCCAGCCATCCATCCATCCATCCATCCCTCCTGCCATCCATCCAGCCATCCATCCATCCAGCCATCCATCCAGCCATCCATCCTTCCATCCATCCCTTCAGCCAGCCATCCATCCAGGCATCCAACCATCCAGCCATCCATCCAGCCATCCATCCATCCATCCATCCCTCCAGCCAGCCATCCATCCAGCCATCCATCCATCCAGCCATCCATCCAGCCATCCAGCCATCCATCCATCCCTCCAGCCAGTCATCCATCCAGCCATCCATCCAGCCATCCATCCAGCCATCCATCCATCCATCCCTCCAGCCAGCCATTCATCCAGCCATCCATCCATTCAGCCATCCATCCAGCCATGCATCCATCCATCCATCCCTCCAGCCAGCCATCCATCCAGGCATCCAACCATCCAGCCATCCACCCAGCCATCCATCCATCCATCCATCCCTCAAGCCAGCCATCCATCCAGCCATCCCTCCATCCAGACATCCATCCAGCCATCCATCCATCCATCCAGCCAGCCAATCATCCATCCATCCCTCCATCCAGCCATCCATCCATCCATCCATCCCTCCAGCCAGCCAGCCAACCAGCCATCCATCCATCCAGCCATCCATCCAGCCATCCATCCATCAATCCATCCCTCCAGCCAGCCATCCATCCAGCCATCCATCCATCCAGCCGTCCATCCAGCAATCCATCCATCCATACAACACTCCAGCCAGCCATACATCCAGTCATCCATCCATCCAGCCATCCATTCAGCCATCCATCTATCCATCCATCCATCCCTCCAGCCATCCATCCATCCAGCCATCCATCCATCCAGCCATCCATCCAGCCATCCATCCATCCATTCCTCCAGCCAGCCATCCATCCAGCCATCCATTCATCCATCCATCAATCCAGCCATCCATCCATCCCTCCAGCAAGCCATCCAACCAGCAATCCATCCGTCCAGCCAGCCATCCAGCCATCCATCCATCCCTCAAGCCAGCCATCCATCCAGCCATCCATCCATCCAGCCAGCCATCCAGCCATCCATCCATCCCTCCAGCCAGCAATTCCATCCAGCCATCCGTCCATCCATCCATCCATCCAGCAATCCATACAGCCACCGATCCATCCATCCATCCCTCCAGCCAGTCATCCATCCAGCCATCCATCCATCCAACCATCCATCCAGCCATCCATCCATCCATTCCTCCAGCCAGCCATTTATCCAGCCATCCATCCATTAAGCCATCCATCCAGCCATCCATCCATCCATCCAACCCTCCAGCCAGCCATCCATCCATCCAGCCATCCATCCAGCCATCCATCCATCCATCCCTCTAGCCAGCCAGCCATCCAGCCATTCCTCCATCCAGCCATCCATCCAGCCATCCATCCATCCATCCATCTCTCCAGCCAGACATACATCCAGCCATCCATCCATTCAGCCATTCATCCAGCCATCCATCCATCCATCCATCCCCCCAGCCAGCCATTAAGCCATCCATCCATCCAGCCATCCATCCAGCCATCCATCCATCCCTCCAGCCAGCCATCCATCCAGCCATCCCTCCATCCAGCAATCCATCCATCCATCCATCCAACCATCCATCCATCCATCCATCCAGGCAGCCAACCATCCAGCCATCCCTCCATCCAGCCATCCATCCATCCATGCATCCTTCCAGCCACCCATCCATCCAGCCATCCATCCATCCCTCCAGCCAGCCAACCATCCAGCCATCCCTCCATCCAGCCATCCATCCATCCATCCCTCCAGCCAGCCATCCATCCAGCCATCCATCCATCCAGCCATCCATCCATCCATCCCTCCAGCCAGCCATCCATCCAGCCATCCATCCATCCAGCCATCCATGCAGCCATCCATCCATCCATCCATCCCTCCAGCCAGTCATCCATCCAGCCATCCATCCATCCAGCCATCCATACAGCCATCCATTCATCCATCCAAACCTCCAGCCAGCCATTCCTCCAGCCATCCATCCATTCAGCTATCCATCCAGCCATCCATCCATCCATCCATCCCACCAGCCAGCCATCTATCCAGCCATCCCTCTATCCAGCTATCCATCCAGCCATCCATCCATCCATCCATCCATCCCTCCAGCCAGCCATACATCCAGCCATCCATCGATCCAGCCATCCATCCAGCCCTCCATCCATCCATCCATCCCTCCTGCCAGCCAGTCATTAAGCCATCCATCCATCCAGCCATCCATCCAGCCATCCATTCATCCATCCATCCCTCCAGCCAGCCATCCATCCAGCCATCCCTCCATCCAGACATTCATCCAGCCATCCATCCATCCATCCATCCCTCCAGCCAGCCAACCATCCAGCTATCCCTCCATCCATCCATCCATCCATCCCTCCAGCCAGCCATCCATCCAGCCATCCATCCATCCAGCCATCCATCCAGCCATCCATCCATCAATCCATCCCTCCAGCCAGCCATCCATCCAGCCCTCCATCCATCCAGCCGTCCATCCAGCCATCCATCCATCCATCCCTCCAGCCAGCCATCCATCCAGCCATCCATCCATCCAGCCATCCATTCAGCCATCCATCCATCCATCCATCCGTCCAGCCAGCCAGCCATCCAGCCATGAATCCATCCTGCCATCCATCCAGCCATCCATCCATCCATCCATTCCTCCAGCCAGCAATCCATCCAGCCATCCATCCATCCAGCCATCCATCCAACCATCCATCCATCCAGCCATCCATCCAGCCATCCATCCACCCAGCCTTCCGGCCACCCAGCCATCCGTCCATCCAGCCATCCATCCATCCAGCCATCCATCCACCCATCCAGCCATCCATCCAGCCATCCATCCATTCAGCCATTCATCCAGCCATCCATCCATCCATCCATCCCCCCAGCCAGCCATTAAGCCATCCATCCATCCAGCCATCCATCCAGCCATCCATCCATCCCTCCAGCCAGCCATCCATCCAGCCATCCCTCCATCCAGCCATCCATCCATCCATCCATCCAACCATCCATCCATCCATCCATCCAGGCAGCCAACCATCCAGCCATCCCTCCATCCAGCCATCCATCCATCCATGCATTCTTCCAGCCACCCATCCATCCAGCCATCCATCCATCCCTCCAGCCAGCCAACCATCCAGCCATTCCTCCATCCAGCCATCCATCCATCCATCCCTCCAGCCAGCCATCCATCCAGCCATCCATCCATCCAGCCATCCATCCATCCATCCCTCCAGCCAGCCATCCATCCAGCCATCCATCCATCCAGCCATCCATGCAGCCATCCATCCATCCATCCATCCCTCCAGCCAGTCATCCATCCAGCCATCCATCCATCCAGCCATCCATACAGCCATCCATTCATCCATCCATCCCTCCAGCCAGCCATTCCTCCAGCCATCCATCCATTCAGCTATCCATCCAGCCATCCATCCATCCATCCATCCCACCAGCCAGCCATCTATCCAGCCATCCCTCTATCCAGCTATCCATCCAGCCATCCATCCATCCATCCATCCATCCCTCCAGCCAGCCATACATCCAGCCATCCATCGATCCAGCCATCCATCCAGCCCTCCATCCATCCATCCATCCCTCCTGCCAGCCAGTCATTAAGCCATCCATCCATCCAGCCATCCATCCAGCCATCCATTCATCCATCCATCCCTCCAGCCAGCCATCCATCCAGCCATCCCTCCATCCAGACATTCATCCAGCCATCCATCCATCCATCCATCCCTCCAGCCAGCCAACCATCCAGCTATCCCTCCATCCATCCATCCATCCATCCCTCCAGCCAGCCATCCATCCAGCCATCCATCCATCCAGCCATCCATCCAGCCATCCATCCATCAATCCATCCCTCCAGCCAGCCATCCATCCAGCCCTCCATCCATCCAGCCGTCCATCCAGCCATCCATCCATCCATCCCTCCAGCCAGCCATCCATCCAGCCATCCATCCATCCAGCCATCCATTCAGCCATCCATCCATCCATCCATCCGTCCAGCCAGCCAGCCATCCAGCCATGAATCCATCCTGCCATCCATCCAGCCATCCATCCATCCATCCATTCCTCCAGCCAGCAATCCATCCAGCCATCCATCCATCCAGCCATCCATCCAACCATCCATCCATCCAGCCATCCATCCAGCCATCCATCCACCCAGCCTTCCGGCCACCCAGCCATCCGTCCATCCAGCCATCCATCCATCCAGCCATCCATCCACCCATCCAGCCATCCATCCAGCCATCCATCCATTCAGCCATCCATCCAGACATCCATCCATCCATCCATCCCGCCAGCGAGTCATCCATCCAGCCATCCATCCATCCAGCCATCCATCCAGCCATCCATCCATCCATCCATCCCTCCAGCCAGCCATTCATCCAGCCATCCATCCATCCAGCCATCCATCCAGACATCCATCCATCCATCCATCCCTCCAGCAAGCCATCCATCCAGCCATCCATCCATCCAGCCATCCATCCAGCCATCCGTCCATCCATCCATCACTCCAGCCAGCCATCCATCCAGCCATCCCTCCATCCAGTCATCCATCCAGCCATCCATGCATTCATCCATCTCTCCATCCAGCCATCCATCCAGCCATTCATCCCTCCATCCATACCTCCAGCCAGCCATCCATCCATACCTCCATCCAGCCAGCCATCCATCCATCCATCCATCCAGCCATCCATCCAGCCATCCATCTAGCAATCCACAAGCCCAGCCAGCCATCCATCCAGCCATCCAGTCATCCAGACATCCATCCAGCCATCCATCCATTCATCCATCCCTCCTGCCAGCCATCCATCCAGCCATCCATCCATTCAGCCATCCGTTTAGCCATCCATCCATCCATCCATCCCTTCAGCCAACCATCCATTCGGCCATCCATCCATTAAGCCATCCATCCATCCATCCCTCCAGCCAGCCATCCATCCAGGCATCCATCCATCCAGCCATCCATCCAGCCATCCATCCATCCAACCATCCATCCAGCCATCCATCCATCCATCCGACCCTACAGCCAGCCATCCATCCAGCCATCCATCCATCCAGCCATCCATCCAGCCATCCATCCATCCACCCTTCCTTCCAGCCAGCCATCCATCCAGCCATCCATCCATTCAGCCTCCCATCCAGCCATCCATCCATCCATCCATCCCTCCAGCCAGTCATACATCCAGCCATCCATCCATCCAGCCATCCATCCAGCCATCCATCCATCCATCCCTCCAGCCAGCCATTCATCCAGCCATCCATCCATCCAGCCATCCATCCAGCCATCCATCCATCCATCCCTCCAGCAAGCCATCCATTAAGCCATCCATCCATCCAGCCATCCATCCAGCCTTCCATCCATCCATCCATCCCTCCAGCCAGCCATCCATGCAGCCATCCCTCCATCCAGCCATCCATCCAGCCATCCAACCATTCCTCCATCTCTCCAGCCAGCCATACATCCATCCATCCATCCATCCAGCCATCCATCCAGCCATTCATCCATCCATCCATCCCTCCAGCCAGCCAGTCATTAAGCCATCCAACCATCCAGCCATCCATCCAGCCATCCATCCAGCCATCCATCCTCCAGCCAGCCATCCATCCAGCCATCCCTCCATCCAGCCATCCAGCCATCCATCAATCCATCCATCCATCCCTCCAGCCAGCCAACCATCCAGCCATCCCTCCATCCAGCCATCCATCCATCCATCCATCCCACCAGCCAGCCATCCATCCAGCCATCCATCCAGCTATACAACCAGCCATCCATCCATCAATCCATCCCTCCAGCCAGCCATCCATCCAGCCATCCATCCATCCAGCCGTCCATCCAGCCATCCATCCATCCATCCATCCCTGCAACCTGCAAACCATCCAGCCATCCATCCATCCAGTCATCCATCCAGCCATCCATCCATCAATCCATCCAGCCAACCAGCCATCCATCCAGCCATCCATCCATCCTGCCATCCATCCAGCCATCCATTCAGCCATCCATCCATCCCTCCAGCCAGCCAACCATTCGGCCATCCATCCATCCAGCCATCAATTCATCCATCCCTCCAGCCAGCCATCCATCCAGCCATCCATCCAGCCATCCATCCATCCATCCATCCCTCCTGCCAGCCATCCATCCAGCCATCCATCCATCCAGCCATCCATCAAGCCATCCATCCTTCCATCCATCCCTAAAGCCAGCCATCCTTCCAGGCTTCCATCCATCCAGCCATCCATCCAGCCAGCCATCCATCCCTCCAGCCAGCCATCCATCCAGACATCCATTCATCCAGCCATCCATCCAGCCATCCATCCATCCCTCCAGCCAGTCATCCATCCAGCCATCCATCCATCCATCCATCCAGCCATCCATCCATCCATCCATCCCTCCAGCCAGCCATCCATCCAGCCATCCCTCCATCCAGCCATCCATCCAGACATCCAACCATTCATCCATCTCTCCAGCCAGCCATACATCCAGCCATCCATCCATCCAGCCATCCATCCAGCCATCCATCCATCCCTCCAGCCAGCCAGTCATTAAGCCATCCAACCACTCATCCATCCATCCAGCCATCCATCCCGCCAGCCACCCATCCATCCAGCCATCCCTCCATCCAGCCATCCATCCAGCCATCCATCCATCCATCCATCCATCCCTCCAGATAGCCAACCATGCAGCCATCCCTCCATCCAGCCATCCATCCATCCCGCCAGCCAGACAACCATCCAGCCATCGATCCAGCTATCCATGCAGCCATCCATCCATCAATCCATCCCTCCAGCCAGCCAATCACCCAGCCATCCATCCATCCAGCCGTCCATCCAGCCATCCATCCATCCATCCATCCCTTCAGCCTGCCATCCATCCAGCCATCCATCCATCCAGCCATCCATCCAGCCATCCATCCATCAATCGATCCATCCTGCCAGCCATCCATCCAGCCAGCCATCCATCCTGCCATCCATCCATCCATCCCTCCAGCCAGCCAACCATTCGGCCATCCATCCATCCAGCCATCCATTCATCCATCCCTACAGCCAGCCATCCTTTTAGCCATCCATCCAGCCATCCATCCATCCATCCATCCCTCCTGCCAGCCATCCATCCAGCCATCCATCCATCCAGCCATCCATCCAGCCATCCATCTTTCCATCCATCCCTTCAGCCAGCCATCCATCCAGGCATCCAACCATCCAGCCATCCATCCAGCCATCCATCCATCCATCCCTCCAGCCAGCCATTCATCCAGCCATCCATCCATCCAGCCATCCATCCAGCCATCGATCCATCCATCCATCCCTCCAGCCAGTCATCCATCCAGCCATCCATCCAGCCATCCATCCAGCCATCCATCCATCCATCCCTCCAGCCAGCCATTCATCCAGCCATCCATCCATTCAGCCATCCATCCAGCCATGCATCCATCCATCCATCCCTCCAGCCAGCCATCCATCCAGGCATCCAACCATCCAGCCATCCACCCAGCCATCCATCCATCCATCCATCCCTCCAGCCAGCCATCCATCCAGCCATCCCTCCATCCAGACATCCATCCAGCCATCCATCCATCCATCCATCCATCCAGCCAGCCAATCATCCAGCCATCCCTCCATCCAGCCATCCATCCATCCATCCATCCCTCCAGCCAGCCAGCCATCCAGCCAGCCATCCATCCATCCAGCCATCCATCCAGCCATCCATCCATCAATCCATCCCTCCAGCCAGCCATCCATCCAGCCATCCATCTGTCCAGCCGTCAATCCAGCCATCCATCCATCCATACAACACTCCAGCCAGCCATCCATCCAGTCATCCATCATTCCAGCCATCCATTCAGCCATCCATCCATCCATCCATCCCTCCAGCCATCCATCCATCCAGCCATCCATCCATCCAGCCATCCATCCAGCCATCCATCCATCCATTCCTCCAGCCAGCCATCCATCCAGCCATTCATTCATCCAGCCATCAATCCAGCCATCCATCCATCCCTCCAGCAAGCCATCCAACCAGCAATCCATCCGTCCAGCCAGCCATCCAGCCATCCATCCATCCCTCAAGCCAGCCATCCATCCAGCCATCCATCCATCCAGCCAGCCATCCCGCCATCCATCCATCCCTCCAACCAGCAATTCCATCCAGCCATCCGTCCATCCATCCATCCATCCATCCAGCAATCCATACAGCCACCGATCCATCCATCCATCCCTCCAGCCAGTCATCCATCCAGCCATCCATCCATCCAACCATCCATCCAGCCATCCATCCATCAATCCATCCATCCAGCCAGCCATCCATCCAGCCATCCATCCATCCAGCCGTCCATCCAGCCATCCATCCATCCATCCATCCCTTCAACCTGCCAACCATCCAGCCATCCATCCATCCAGCCATCCATCCAGCCGTACATCCATCAATCCATCCATCCAGCCAGCCATCCATCCAGTCATCCATCCATCCTGCCATCCATCCAGCCATCCATTCAGCCATCCATCCATCCCTCCAGCCAGCCAACCATTCGGCCATCCATCCATCCAGCCATCCATTCATCCATCCCTCCAGCCAGCCATCCATCCATCCATCCATCCAGCCATCCATCCATCCATCCATCCCTCCTGCCAGCCATCCATCCAGCCATCCATCCATCCAGCCATCCATCAAGCCATCCATCCATCCATCCATCCCTAAAGCCAGCAATCCATCCAGGCATCCATCCATCCAGCCATCCATCCAGCCAGCCAGCCATCCATCCATCCCTCCAGCCAGCCATCCATCCAGACATCCATTCATCCAGCCATCCATCCAGCCATCCATCCATCCATCCATCCCTCCAGCCAGTCATCCATCCAGCCATCCATCCATCCATCCAGCCAGCCATCCATCCATCCATCCATCCCTCCAGCCAGCCATCCATCCAGCCATCCCTCCATCCAGCCATCCATCCAGACATCCAACCATTCATCCATCTCTCCAGCCAGCCATACATCCAGCCATCCATCCATCCAGCCATCCATCCAGCCATCCATCCATCCCTCCAGCCAGCCAGTCATTAAGCCATCCAACCACCCATCCATCCATCCAGCCATCCATCTCTCCAGCCACCCATCCATCCAGCCATCCCTCCATCCAGCCATCCATCCAGCCATCCATCCATCCATCCATCCATCCCTCCAGCCAGTCATCCATCCAGCCATCGATCCAGCTATCCATCCAGCCATCCATCCATCAAACCATCCCTCCAGCCAGCCAATCACCCAGCCATCCATCCATCACGGCGTCCATCCAGCCATCCATCCATCCATCCATCCCTTCAGCCTGCCATCCATCCAGCCATCCATCAATCCAGCCATCAATCCAGCCATCCATCCATCAATCGATCCATCCAGCCAGCCATCCATCCAGCCATCCATCCATCCTGCCATCCATCCAGCCATCCATTCAGCCATCTATCCATCCATCCATCCCTCCAGCCAGCCAACCATTCGGCCATCCATCCATCCAGCCATCCATTCATCCATCCCTCCAGCCAGCCATCCTTTTAGCCATCCATCCAGCCATCCATCCATCCATCCATCCCTCCTGCCAGCCATCCATCCAGCCATCCATCCATCCAGCCATCCATCCAGCCATCCATCCTTCCATCCATCCCTTCAGCCAGCCATCTATCCAGGCATCCAACCATCCAGCCATCCATCCAGCCATCCATCCATCCATCCATCCCTCCAGCCAGCCATCCATCCAACCATCCATCCATCCAGCCATCCATCCAGCCATCCATCTATCCATCCATCCCTCCAGCCAGTCATCCATCCAGCCATCCATCCAGCCATCCATCCAGCCATCCATCCATCCATCCCTCCAGCCAGCCATTCATCCAGCCTTCCATCCATTCAGCCATCAATCCAGCCATGCATCCATCCATCCATCCCTCCAGCCAGCCATCCATCCAGGCATCCAACCATCCAGCCATCCACCCAGCCATCCATCCATCCATCCATCCCTCAAGCCAGCCATCCATCCAGCCATCCCTCCATCCAGACATCCATCCAGCCATCCATCCATCCATCCAGCCAGCCAATCATCCATCCATCCCTCCATCCAGCCATCCATCCATCCATCCATCCCTCCAGCCAGCCAGCCAACCAGCCATCCATCCATCCAGCCATCCATCCAGCCATCCATCCATCAATCCATCCCTCCAGCCAGCCATCCATCCAGCCATCCATCCATCCAGCCGTCCATCCAGCCATCCATCCATCCATACAACACTCCAGCCAGCCATCCATCCAGTCATCCATCCATCCAGCCATCCATTCAGCCATCCATCCATCCATCCATCCATCCCTCCAGCCATCCATCCATCCAGCCATCCATCCATCCAGCCATCCATCCAGCCATCCATCCATCCATTCCTCCAGCCAGCCATCCATCCAGCCATCCATTCATCCAGCCATCAATCCAGCCATCCATCCATCCCTCCAGCAAGCCATCCAACCAGCAATCCATCCGTCCAGCCAGCCATCCAGCCATCCATCCATCCCTCAAGCCAGCCATCCATCCAGCCATCCATCCATCCAGCCAGCCATCCAGCCATCCATCCATCCCTCCAGCCAGCAATTCCATCCAGCCATCCGTCCATCCATCCATCCATCCAGCAATCCATACAGCCACCGATCCATCCATCCATCCCTCCAGCCAGTCATCCATCCAGCCATCCATCCATCCAACCATCCATCCAGCCAACCATCCATCCATTCCTCCAGCCAGCCATTTATCCAGCCATCCATCCATTAAGCCATCCATCCAGCCATCCATCCATCCATCCAACCCTCCAGCCAGCCATCCATCCATCCAGCCATCCATCCAGCCATCCATCCATCCATCCATCCCTCTAGCCAGCCAGCCATCCAGCCATTCCTCCATCCAGCCATCCATCCAGCCATCCATCCATCCATCCATCTCTCCAGCCAGCCATACATCCAGCCATCCATCCATTCAGCCATTCATCCAGCCATCCATCCATCCATCCATCCCCCCAGCCAGCCATTAAGCCATCCATCCATCCAGCCAGCCATCCAGCCATCCATCCATCCCTCCAGCCAGCCATCCATCCAGCCATCCCTCCATCCAGCCATCCATCCATCCATCCATCCTTCCATCCATCCATCCATCCATCCAGGCAGCCAACCATCCAGCCATCCCTCCATCCAGCCATCCATCCATCCATGCATCCTTCCAGCCACCCATCCATCCAGCCATCCATCTATCCATCCATCCCTCCAGCCAGCCAACCATCCAGCCATCCCTCCATCCAGCCATCCATCCATCCATCCCTCCAGCCAGCCATCCATCCAGCCATCCATCCATCCAGCCATCCATCCAGCCATCCATCCATCAATCCATCCCTCCAGCCAGCCATCCATCCAGCCATCCATCCATCCAGCCGTCCATCCAGCCATCCATCCATCGCTCCAGCCAGCCATCCATCCAGCCATCCATCCATCCACCCATCCCGCCAGCCAGCCAACCATCCAGCCAACCCTACATCCAGACATCCCTCCATCCAGCCATCCATCCATCCTTCCATCCCTCCAGCCAGCCATCCATCCAGCCATCCATCCATCCAGCCATCCATCCAGCCATCCATCCATCAGTGCCCGGGACATCGTCGGGGGTAAAGCTCCCTCCCTTGCCTCATTGAAGGTCCTAACTAACAGCGGGCCCAACAGGTCCATATATTTTTCGTAGGACTCGACCGGGAAACCGTCCGGCCCCGGTGCCTTCCCCGCCTGCATGCTTCCTATCCCTTTGATCAGCTCCTCCAGCCCAATCGGGGCCCCCAGTCCCTCTTCCACCTTTGGAAACCTCAATTGGTCCAGGAAACGGCCCATCCCTCCCTCCTCCCGTGGGGGCTCAGATCGGTACAATTTCTCGTAGAAGTCCCCCCGCATTTAAAAGTTTATTGGATAAACATATGGATGATAATGGCATAGTGTAGGTTAGATGGCTTTTGTTTCGGTGCAACATCGTGGGCCGAAGGGCCTGTACTGCGCTGTATCGTTCTATGTTCTATGTTCGAAGTCCCTGAAGACCCCATTGATGCCAACTCCACTCTGCACCCTGTCCTTAACTCCCCCGATCTCCCTAGCTGCGTCCCGCTTCCGAAGCTGATGCGCCAGCATCCGGCTTGCCTTTTCCCCATACTCGTAGACCGCCCCCTGGGCCTTCCTCCACTGCACCTCCGCCTTCCTGGTGGTCACCAGGTCGAATTCGGCCTGGAGGCTGCGCCTCTTCCTCAACAATCCTTCCTCAGGTTCTTCCGCATACCTCCTGTCTACCCTCACCATCTCCCCCACCAGCCTCTCCCTCTCCCCCAGCTCCCTCCGCCTTGTGGGCCCTGATGGAGATCAGCTCTCTCCTCACCACCGCCTTCAGTGCCTCCCATTCCATCCCCACTCGGACCTCCCCGTTGTCATGGTCTCCAAGTACCTCCCTATACTTCCTCGGACCCGCTCGCTCACCTCCTCGTCCGCCAACAGCGCCACCTCCAAGCGCCACAGCGGGCGCTGGTCCCTCTCCTTCCCCATCTCCAAGTCCACCCAATGCGGGGCGTGGTCCGAAATGGCTATTGCCGAATACTCGGTATCCTCTACTCTCGCTATCAGCGCCCTACTCAAAATGAAAAAGCCGATTCGAGAATAAGCCTTATGGACATGAGAAGAATGAAAATTCCCTAGCCCCCGGCCTTGCAAATCTCCAAGGTTCCACCCCTCCCATTTGGTCCATAAATCCCCTCAACACTCTAGCCCCCGCCGGCTTCCTACCCGTCCTAGACCTGGAGCGATCCAGTGCCGGATCCAACACCGTGTTAAAGTCTCCCCCCATTATCAGGCCCCCCACTTCCAAATCTGGGATCCGACCCAACATACACCGCACAAAACCCGCATCGTCCCAGTTCGGAGCATACACATTGACCAGTACCACCCTCTCTCCCTGCAACTTACCACTTACCATTATGTACCTACCGCCATTATCTGCCACAATGCTCGACGCCTCGAATAACACCTTCTTTCCCACCAAGATCGCCACCCCTCGATTTTTGGCATCTAGCCCCGAGTGAAACACCTGACCTACCCACCCGTTCCTCAGTCTTACCTGGTCTGCCACCTTCAGGTGTGTCAACTAGAGCATAACAACATCTGCCTTGAGCCCCTTCAGGTGCGCGAATACGCGGGCCCGCTTAACCAGCCCATGCAGTCTCCTTACATTCCAGGTTATCAGCCGGATCAGGGGGCTACCCGCCCATCTCCCCCGCCGACTAGCCATGACCCTTCCTCGGCCAGCCACGTGCCCGCACCCCACACCCGGCCCGTTCCCCACAGCGGCATACCCCCGTCTTGACCCACCCCACTCGCTCCAGCTCCTCCTTGATCTTAGCAGCAGCAACTCGATTCCCCCCCACCCCCCACCGGCTAGAACCCATCCTAGCTGGTTTACTCCCCCCATTGCACTTCCGCAAGTCAGCTGACCCCGGCCACTCCCACCTCCCCTTCGACTCCTCCCATTGTGTGGCACACCCTCCTCTCCCGTTCCCCATTCACAGGCTCTCCCCCTCCGTTCTAAGCGCGGGAAACAAACCTCGCTTCCCCGCCCCGGTCTCGCCCCCCCCCCCCAGTCTTCGGCGCGGGAAAAAATCCCGCGCTCTCCAGCTATCAGGCCCCGCCACCAACCAAAACAGTGCCCAACCCGCCCCATCCACCCTCCCCAACCCGAAAGAGAAAAACACAGAGAAAAACAAACCCAAAATAATGCAAAGGCCTCCCCACCCGCCCCGAACCAAAAATAGGCATAACATATCCACTGCAGTCCCCAATCGCCCATCCCGACCCTCAGTCTGTGACCCTCAGTCTGTGTCCAGCTTCTCGGCCTGAACAAAGGCCCACGCCTCCTCCTCCAGCCAGCCAGTCATTAAGCCATCCATACAACCAGCCATCCATTCAGCCATCCATCCAGCCATCCATCCCTCCAGCCAGCCATCCATCCAGCCATCCCTCCATCCAGCCATCCATCCAGTCATCCATCCATCCATCCATCCCTCCAGCCAACCAACCATCCAGCCATCACTCCATCTAGCCATCCATTCATCCCACCAGGCAGCCATCAATCCAGCCATCCATCCATCAATCCATCCCTCCAGCCAGCCATCCATCCAGCCATCCATCCATCCAGCCGTCCATCCAGCCATCCATCCATCCATGCAGCCCTTCAACCTGCCATCCATCCAGCCATCTATCCATCCAGCCATCCATCCAGCCATCCATCCATCAATCCATCCATCCAGCCAGCCATCGATCCAGCCATCCATCCATCCTGCCAGCCATCCAGCCATCCATTCAGCCATCCATCCATCCATCCATCCCTCCAGCCAGCCAACCATTCGGCCATCCATCCATCCAGCCATCCATTCATCCATCCCTCCAGCCAACCATTCATCCAGCCATCCATCCAGCCATCCATCCATCCATCCATCCCTCCTGCCAGCCATCCATCCAGCCACCCATCCATTCAGCCATCCATCCAGCCATCCATCCATCCATCCATCCCTCCAGCCAGCCATCCATCCAGGCTTCCATCCATCCAGCCATCCATCCAGCCATCCATCCATCCATCCATCCCTCCAGACGCCATCCATCGAGCCATCCATCCATCCAGCCATCCATGCAACCATCCATCCATCCATCCATCCCTCCAGCCAGTCATCCTTCCAGCCATCCATCCATCCAGCCATCTATCCAGCCATCCATCCATCCATCCATCCCTCCAGCCAGCCATTCATCAAGCCATCCATCCATTCAGCCATCCATCCATCCATCCATCCATCCATCCATCCCACCAGCCAGCCATCCATCCAGCCATCCATCCATTCAGCCATCCATCCAGCCATCCATTCATCCATCCATCCCTCCAGCCAGCCATCCATCCAGCCATCCCTCTATCCAGCCATCCAACCAGCCATCCATCCATCCATCCATCCCTCCAGCCAGCCATACATGCAGACATCCATCCATCCAGCCAGCCAGCCATCCAGCCAGCCATCCATCCATCCAGCCATCCATCCAGCCATCCATCCATCAATCCATCCCTCCAGCCAGCCATCCATCCAGCCATCCATCCGTCCAGCCGTCCATCCAGCCATCCATCCATCCATACAACACTCCAGCCAGCCATCCATCCAGTCATCCATCATTCCAGCCATCCATTCAGCCATCCATCCATCCATCCATCCCTCCAGCCATCCATCCATCCAGCCATCCATCCATCCAGCCATCCATCCAGCCATCCATCCATCCATTCCTCCAGCCAGCCATCCATCCAGCCATTCATTCATCCAGCCATCAATCCAGCCATCCATCCATCCCTCCAGCAAGCCATCCAACCAGCAATCCATCCGTCCAGCCAGCCATCCAGCCATCCATCCATCCCTCAAGCCAGCCATCCATCCAGCCATCCATCCATCCAGCCAGCCATCCAGCCATCCATCCATCCCTCCAACCAGCAATTCCATCCAGCCATTTGTCCATCCATCCATCCATCCAGCAATCCATACAGCCACCGATCCATCCATCCATCCCTCCAGCCAGTCATCCATCCAGCCATCCATCCATCCAACCATCCATCCAGCCATCCATCCATCAATCCATCCATCCAGCCAGCCATCCATCCAGCCATCCATCCATCCAGCCGTCCATCCAGCCATCCATCCATCCATCCATCCCTTCAACCTGCCAACCATCCAGCCATCCATCCATCCAGCCATCCATCCAGCCGTACATCCATCAATCCATCCATCCAGCCAGCCATCCATCCAGTCATCCATCCATCCTGCCATCCATCCAGCCATCCATTCAGCCATCCATCCATCCCTCCAGCCAGCCAACCATTCGGCCATCCATCCATCCAGCCATCCATTCATCCATCCCTCCAGCCAGCCATCCATCCATCCATCCATCCAGCCATCCATCCATCCATCCATCCCTCCTGCCAGCCATCCATCCAGCCATCCATCCATCCAGCCATCCATCAAGCCATCCATCCATCCATCCATCCCTAAAGCCAGCAATCCATCCAGGCATCCATCCATCCAGCCATCCATCCAGCCAGCCAGCCATCCATCCATCCCTCCAGCCAGCCATCCATCCAGACATCCATTCATCCAGCCATCCATCCAGCCATCCATCCATCCATCCATCCCTCCAGCCAGTCATCCATCCAGCCATCCATCCATCCATCCAGCCAGCCATCCATCCATCCATCCATCCCTCCAGCCAGCCATCCATCCAGCCATCCCTCCATCCAGCCATCCATCCAGACATCCAACCATTCATCCATCTCTCCAGCCAGCCATACATCCAGCCATCCATCCATCCAGCCATCCATCCAGCCATCCATCCATCCCTCCAGCCAGCCAGTCATTAAGCCATCCAACCACCCATCCATCCATCCAGCCATCCATCTCTCCAGCCACCCATCCATCCAGCCATCCCTCCATCCAGCCATCCATCCAGCCATCCATCCATCCATCCATCCATCCCTCCAGATAGCCAACCATGCAGCCATCCCTCCATCCAGCCATCCATCCATCCATCCATCCCTCCAGCCAGTCATCCATCCAGCCATCGATCCAGCTATCCATCCAGCCATCCATCCATCAAACCATCCCTCCAGCCAGCCAATCACCCAGCCATCCATCCATCACGGCGTCCATCCAGCCATCCATCCATCCATCCATCCCTTCAGCCTGCCATCCATCCAGCCATCCATCAATCCAGCCATCAATCCAGCCATCCATCCATCAATCGATCCATCCAGCCAGCCATCCATCCAGCCATCCATCCATCCTGCCATCCATCCAGCCATCCATTCAGCCATCTATCCATCCATCCATCCCTCCAGCCAGCCAACCATTCGGCCATCCATCCATCCAGCCATCCACTCATCCATCCCTCCAGCCAGCCATCCTTTTAGCCATCCATCCAGCCATCCATCCATCCATCCATCCCTCCTGCCAGCCATCCATCCAGCCATCCATCCATCCAGCCATCCATCCAGCCATCCATCCTTCCATCCATCCCTTCAGCCAGCCATCTATCCAGGCATCCAACCATCCAGCCATCCATCCAGCCATCCATCCATCCATCCATCCCTCCAGCCAGCCATCCATCCAACCATCCATCCATCCAGCCATCCATCCAGCCATCCATCCATCCATCCATCCCTCCAGCCAGTCATCCATCCAGCCATCCATCCAGCCATCCATCCAGCCATCCATCCATCCATCCCTCCAGCCAGCCATTCATCCAGCCATCCATCCATTCAGCCATCAATCCAGCCATGCATCCATCCATCCATCCCTCCAGCCAGCCATCCATCCAGGCATCCAACCATCCAGCCATCCACCCAGCCATCCATCCATCCATCCATCCCTCAAGCCAGCCATCCATCCAGCCATCCCTCCATCCAGACATCCATCCAGCCATCCATCCATCCATCCAGCCAGCCAATCATCCATCCATCCCTCCATCCAGCCATCCATCCATCCCTCCAGCCAGCCAGCCAACCAGCCATCCATCCATCCAGCCATCCATCCAGCCATCCATCCATCAATCCATCCCTCCAGCCAGACATCCATCCAGCCATCCATCCATCCAGCCGTCCATCCAGCCATCCATCCATCCATACAACACTCCAGCCAGCCATCCATCCAGTCATCCATCCATCCAGCCATCCATTCAGCCATCCATCCATCCATCCATCCATCCCTCCAGCCATCCATCCATCCAGCCATCCATCCATCCAGCCATCCATCCAGCCATCCATCCATCCATTCCTCCAGCCAGCCATCCATCCAGCCATCCATTCATCCAGCCATCAATCCAGCCATCCATCCATCCCTCCAGCAAGCCATCCAACCAGCAATCCATCCGTCCAGCCAGCCATCCAGCCATCCATCCATCCCTCAAGCCAGCCATCCATCCAGCCATCCATCCATCCAGCCAGCCATCCAGCCATCCATCCATCCCTCCAGCCAGCAATTCCATCCAGCCATCCGTCCATCCATCCATCCATCCAGCAATCCATACAGCCTCCGATCCATCCATCCATCCCTCCAGCCAGTCATCCATCCAGCCATCCATCCATCCAACCATCCATCCAGCCATCCATCCATCCATTCCTCCAGCCAGCCATTTATCCAGCCATCCATCCATTAAGCCATCCATCCAGCCATCCATCCATCCATCCAACCCTCCAGCCAGCCATCCATCCATCCAGCCATCCATCCAGCCATCCATCCATCCATCCATCCCTCTAGCCAGCCAGCCATCCAGCCATTCCTCCATCCAGCCATCCATCCAGCCATCCATCCATCCATCCATCTCTCCAGCCAGCCATACATCCAGCCATCCATCCATTCAGCCATTCATCCAGCCATCCATCCATCCATCCATCCCCCCAGCCAGCCATTAAGCCATCCATCCATCCAGCCAGCCATCCAGCCATCCATCCATCCCTCCAGCCAGCCATCCATCCAGCCATCCCTCCATCCAGCCATCCATCCATCCATCCATCCTTCCATCCATCCATCCATCCATCCAGGCAGCCAACCATCCAGCCATCCCTCCATCCAGCCATCCATCCATCCATGCATCCTTCCAGCCACCCATCCATCCAGCCATCCATCTATCCATCCATCCCTCCAGCCAGCCAACCATCCAGCCATCCCTCCATCCAGCCATCCATCCATCCATCCCTCCAGCCAGCCATCCATCCAGCCATCCATCCATCCAGCCATCCATCCAGCCATCCATCCATCAATCCATCCCTCCAGCCAGCCATCCATCCAGCCATCCATCCATCCAGCCGTCCATCCAGCCATCCATCCATCGCTCCAGCCAGCCATCCATCCAGCCATCCATCCATCCACCCATCCCGCCAGCCAGCCAACCATCCAGCCAACCCTACATCCAGACATCCCTCCATCCAGCCATCCATCCATCCTTCCATCCCTCCAGCCAGCCATCCATCCAGCCATCCATCCATCCAGCCATCCATCCAGCCATCCATCCATCAGTGCCCGGGACATCGTCGGGGGTAAAGCTCCCTCCCTTGCCTCATTGAAGGTCCTAACTAACAGCGGGCCCAACAGGTCCATATATTTTTCGTAGGACTCGACCGGGAAACCGTCCGGCCCCGGTGCCTTCCCCGCCTGCATGCTTCCTATCCCTTTGATCAGCTCCTCCAGCCCAATCGGGGCCCCCAGTCCCTCTTCCACCTTTGGAAACCTCAATTGGTCCAGGAAACGGCCCATCCCTCCCTCCTCCCGTGGGGGCTCAGATCGGTACAATTTCTCGTAGAAGTCCCCCCGCATTTAAAAGTTTATTGGATAAACATATGGATGATAATGGCATAGTGTAGGTTAGATGGCTTTTGTTTCGGTGCAACATCGTGGGCCGAAGGGCCTGTACTGCGCTGTATCGTTCTATGTTCTATGTTCGAAGTCCCTGAAGACCCCATTGATGCCAACTCCACTCTGCACCCTGTCCTTAACTCCCCCGATCTCCCTAGCTGCGTCCCGCTTCCGAAGCTGATGCGCCAGCATCCGGCTTGCCTTTTCCCCATACTCGTAGACCGCCCCCTGGGCCTTCCTCCACTGCACCTCCGCCTTCCTGGTGGTCACCAGGTCGAATTCGGCCTGGAGGCTGCGCCTCTTCCTCAACAATCCTTCCTCAGGTTCTTCCGCATACCTCCTGTCTACCCTCACCATCTCCCCCACCAGCCTCTCCCTCTCCCCCCGCTCCCTCCGCCTTGTGGGCCCTGATGGAGATCAGCTCTCTCCTCACCACCGCCTTCAGTGCCTCCCATTCCATCCCCACTCGGACCTCCCCGTTGTCATGGTCTCCAAGTACCTCCCTATACTTCCTCGGACCCGCTCGCTCACCTCCTCGTCCGCCAACAGCGCCACCTCCAAGCGCCACAGCGGGCGCTGGTCCCTCTCCTCCCCCATCTCCAAGTCCACCCAATGCGGGGCGTGGTCCGAAATGGCTATTGCCGAATACTCGGTATCCTCTACTCTCGCTATCAGCGCCCTACTCAAAATGAAAAAGTCGATTCGAGAATAAGCCTTATGGACATGAGAAGAATGAAAATTCCCTAGCCCCCGGCCTTGCAAATCTCCAAGGTTCCACCCCTCCCATTTGGTCCATAAATCCCCTCAACACTCTAGCCCCCGCCGGCTTCCTACCCGTCCTAGACCTGGAGCGATCCAGTGCCGGATCCAACACCGTGTTAAAGTCTCCCCCCATTATCAGGCCCCCCACTTCCAAATCTGGGATCCGACCCAACATACACCGCACAAAACCCGCATCGTCCCAGTTCGGAGCATACACATTGACCAGTACCACCCTCTCTCCCTGCAACTTACCACTTACCATTATGTACCTACCGCCATTATCTGCCACAATGCTCGACGCCTCGAATAACACCTTCTTTCCCACCAAGATCGCCACCCCTCGATTTTTGGCATCTAGCCCCGAGTGAAACACCTGACCTACCCACCCGTTCCTCAGTCTTACCTGGTCTGCCACCTTCAGGTGTGTCAACTAGAGCATAACAACATCTGCCTTGAGCCCCTTCAGGTGCGCGAATACGCGGGCCCGCTTAACCAGCCCATGCAGTCTACTTACATTCCAGGTTATCAGCCGGATCAGGGGGCTACCCGCCCATCTCCCCCGCCGACTAGCCATGACCCTTCCTCGGCCAGCCACGTGCCCGCACCCCACACCCGGCCCGTTCCCCACAGCGGCATACCCCCGTCTTGACCCACCCCACTCGCTCCAGCTCCTCCTTGATCTTAGCAGCAGCAACTCGATTCCCCCCCACCCCCCACCGGCTAGAACCCATCCTAGCTGGTTTACTCCCCCCATTGCACTTCCGCAAGTCAGCTGACCCCGGCCACTCCCACCTCCCCTTCGACTCCTCCCATTGTGTGGCACACCCTTCTCTCCCGCTCCCCATTCACAGGCTCTCCCCCTCCGTTCTAAGCGCGGGAAACAAACCTCGCTTCCCCGCCCCGGTCTCGCCCCCCCCCCCAGTCTTCGGCGCGGGAAAAAATCCCGCGCTCTCCAGCTATCAGGCCCCGCCACCAACCAAAACAGTGCCCAACCCGCCCCATCCACCCTCCCCAACCCGAAAGAGAAAAACACAGAGAAAAACAAACCCAAAATAATGCAAAGGCCCCCCCACCCGCCCCGAACCAAAAATAGGCATAACATATCCACTGCAGTCCCCAATCGCCCATCCCGACCCTCAGTCTGTGACCCTCAGTCTGTGTCCAGCTTCTCGGCCTAAACAAAGGCCCACGCCTCCTCCTCCAGCCAGCCAGTCATTAAGCCATCCATACAACCAGCCATCCATTCAGCCATCCATCCAGCCATCCATCCCTCCAGCCAGCCATCCATCCAGCCATCCCTCCATCCAGCCATCCATCCAGTCATCCATCCATCCATCCATCCCTCCAGCCAACCAACCATCCAGCCATCACTCCATCTAGCCATCCATTCATCCCACCAGGCAGCCATCAATCCAGCCATCCATCCATCAATCCATCCCTCCAGCCAGCCATCCATCCAGCCATCCATCCATCCAGCCGTCCATCCAGCCATCCATCCATCCATGCAGCCCTTCAACCTGCCATCCATCCAGCCATCTATCCATCCAGCCATCCATCCAGCCATCCATCCATCAATCCATCCATCCAGCCAGCCATCGATCCAGCCATCCATCCATCCTGCCAGCCATCCAGCCATCCATTCAGCCATCCATCCATCCATCCATCCCTCCAGCCAGCCAACCATTCGGCCATCCATCCATCCAGCCATCCATTCATCCATCCCTCCAGCCAACCATTCATCCAGCCATCCATCCAGCCATCCATCCATCCATCCATCCCTCCTGCCAGCCATCCATCCAGCCACCCATCCATTCAGCCATCCATCCAGCCATCCATCCATCCATCCATCCCTCCAGCCAGCCATCCATCCAGGCTTCCATCCATCCAGCCATCCATCCAGCCATCCATCCATCCATCCATCCCTCCAGACGCCATCCATCGAGCCATCCATCCATCCAGCCATCCATCCAACCATCCATCCATCCATCCATCCCTCCAGCCAGTCATCCTTCCAGCCATCCATCCATCCAGCCATCTATCCAGCCATCCATCCATCCATCCATCCCTCCAGCCAGCCATTCATCAAGCCATCCATCCATTCAGCCATCCATCCATCCATCCATCCATCCCACCAGCCAGCCATCCATCCAGCCATCCATCCATTCAGCCATCCATCCAGCCATCCATTCATCCATCCATCCCTGCAGCCAGCCATCCATCCAGCCATCCCTCTATCCAGCCATCCAACCAGCCATCCATCCATCCATCCATCCCTCCAGCCAGCCATACATGCAGACATCCATCCATCCAGCCATCCATTCAGCCATCCATCCATCCATCCATCCATTCAGCCAGCCAGTCATTAAGCCATCCATCCATCCAGCCATCCATCCAGCCATCCATCCATCCATCCATCCCTCCAGCCATCCATCCATCCAGCCATCCCTCCATCCAGACATCCATCCAGACAGCCAACCATCCAGCCATCCCTCCATCCAGCCATCCATTCATCCATCCATCCCTCCAGCCAGCCATCCATTCAGCCATCCATCCATCCAGCCATCCATCCAGCCATCCATCCATCAATCCATCCCTCCAGCCAGCCATCCATCCAGCCATCCATCCATCCATCCGTCCATCCAGCCATCCATCCATCCATCCATCCCTCCACCCAGCCATCCATCCATCCATCCAGCCATCCATTCAGCCATCCATCCATCCATCCATCTCTCCAGCCAGCCATCCATTCAGCCATCCATCCATCCATCCATCCCTCCAGCCAGCCATCCATCCACCATCCATCCATCCAGCCATCCATCCATCCAGCCATCCATCCAGCCATCCATCCAATCCTCCAGACAGCCATCAATCCAGCAATCCAACGTCCAGCCATCCATCCATCCATCCAGCCAGCCAACCATCCAGCCATCCCCCATACAGCCATCCATCCATTCATCCATCCCTCCAGCCATTCATCCATCCAGCCATCTATCCATTCAGCCATCCATCCAGCCATCCATCCATCAATCTATCCCTCCAGCCAGCCATCCATCAAGCCATCCATCCAAACCAGCCGTCCATCCAGCCATTCATCCATCCATGCATCCCTCCAGCCAGCCATCCATCCAGTCATCCATCCATCCATCCATCACTCCAGCCAGCCAACCATCCAGCCATACCTCCATCCAGCCATCCATCCATCCATCCCTCCAGCCAGCCATCCAACCAGCCATAGATCCATCCAGCCATCGATCCAGCCATCCATCCATCAATCCATCCCTCCAGCCTGCCATCCATCCAGCCATCCATCCATCCAGCAGTCCATCCAGCCATCCATCTATCCCTCCAGCCAGCCATCCATCCAGCCATCCATCCATCCATCCCTCCAGCCAGACAACCATCCAGCCAACCCTCCATCCAGCCATCCCTCCACCCAGCCATCCATCCATCCATCCATCCCTCCAGCCAGCCATCCATCCAGCCATCCATCCATCCAGCCATCCAACCAGCCATCCATTTATCAATCCATCCCTCCAGCCAGCCATCCATCCAGCCACCCATCCATCCAGCCGTCCATCCAACCATCCATCCATCCATCCATCCCTCCAGCCAGCTATCCATCCAGCCATCCATCCATCCAGCCATCCTTTCAGCCATCCATCCAGCCATCCATCCATCCAGCCATCAATCCAGCCATCCATCCATCCATCCATTCCTCCAGACAGCCATCCATTCAGCCATCCATCCATCCAACCCTCCAGCCAGCCATCCATCCAGCCATCCATCCATCCTGCCGTCCATCCAACCATCCATCCATCCATCCATCCCTCCAGCCAGCTATCCATCCAACCATCCATCCATCCAGCCATCCATTCAGCCATCCATCCAGCCATCCATCCATCCAGCCATCAATCCAGCCATCCATCCATCGATCCATTCGTCCAGCCAGCCATCCATCCAGCCATCCATCTATCCAGCCATCCATCCAGCCATCCATCCATCCATCCCTCCAGCCAGCCATCCATCCAGCCATCCATCCGTCCAGCCATCCAGCCAGCCAACCATTCAGTCATCGCTCCATCCAGCCATCCATACATCCACCCATCCCTCCAGCCATCCATCCATCCAGCCATCCATGCAGCCATCGATCCATCCATCCATCCCTCCAGCCAGATATTATTCCAGCCATCCATCCATCCAGCCATCCATTCAGCCACCCATCCAGACATCCATCCATCCAGCCATCCATCCAGCCATCCATCCATCCATCCATCCATTCCTTCAGCCAGCCATCCATCCAGCCTTCCATCCATCCAGCCATCCATCCATCCATCCAACCTTTCAGTCAGCCATCCATCCAGCCGTCCATCCATCCAGCCATCCATCCAGCCATCCATCCATCCATCCACCCATCTAGCCAGCCATCCATCCATCCATTCCTCCATCCAGCCATCCATCCAGCCATCCATCCATCCATCCATCTCTCCAGCCAGCCATACATCCAGCCATCCATCCATTCAGCCATTCATCCAGCCATCCATCCATCCATCCCTCCAGCCAGCCAGCCATTAAGCCATCCATCCATTCAGCCATCCATCCAGCCATCCATCCATCACTCCAGCCAGCCATCCATCCAGCCATCCCTCCATCCAGCCATCCATCCAGCGATCCATCTATCCATCCATCCAGCCAGCCAACCATCAAGCCATCCCCCCATACAGCCATCCATCCATCCATCCATCCCTCCAGCCATTCATCCATCCTGCCATCTATCCATCCAGCCATCCATCCAGCCATCCATCCATCAATCCATCCCTCCAGCCAGCCATCAATCAAGCCATCCATCCAAACCAGCCGTCCATCCAGCCATCCATCCATCCATGCATCCCTCCAGCCAGCCATCCATCCAGTCATCCATCCATCCATCCATCACTCCAGCCAGCCAACCATCCATTCATTCCTTCAGCCAGCCATCCATCCAGACATCCATACATCCAGCCATCCATCCAGCCATCCATCCATCCATCCATCCCTCCAGCCAGCCATCCATCCAGCCATCCATCCGTCCAGCCATCCATCCAACCATCCATCCATCCAGCCATCCATTCAGCCATCCATCCAGCCATCCATCCATCCAGCCATCAATCCAGCCATCCATCCATCCATCCATTCGTCCAGCCAGCCATCCATCCAGCCATCCATCTATCCAGCCATCCATCCAGCCATCCATCCATCCATCCCTCCAGCCAGCCATCCATCCATCCAGCCATCCATCCGTCCAGCCATCCAGCCAGCCAACCATTCAGTCATCGCTCCATCCAGCCATCCATCCATCCACCCATCCCTCCAGCCATCCATCCATCCAGCCATCCATCCAGCCTTCGATCCATCCATCCATCCCTCCAGCCAGATATTATTCCAGCCATCCATCCATCCAGCCATCCATTCAGCCACCCATCCAGACATCCATCCATCCAGCCATCCATCCAGCCATCCATCCATCCATCCATCCATCCATTCCTTCAGCCAGCCATCCATCCAGCCTTCCATCCATCCAGCCATCCATCCAGCCATCCATCCATCCATCCAACCTTTCAGTCAGCCATCCATCCAGCCGTCCATCCATCCAGCCATCCATCCAGCCATCCATCCATCCATCCACCCTTCTAGCCAGCCATCCATCCATCCATTCCTCCATCCAGCCATCCATCCAGCCATCCATCCATCCATCCATCTCTCCAGCCAGCCATACATCCAGCCATCCATCCATTCAGCCATTCATCCAGCCACCCATCCATCCATCCATCCCTCCAGCCAGCCAGCCATTAAGCCATCCATCCATTCAGCCATCCCTCCAGCCAGCCATCCATCAAGCCATCCATCCAAACCAGCCGTCCATCCAGCCATCCATCCATCCATGCATCCCTCCAGCCAGCCATCCATCTAGTCATCCATCCATCCATCCATCCATCACTCCAGCCAGCCAACCATCCACCCATTCCTTCAGCCAGCCATCCATCCAGCCATCCATCCATCCAGCCATCCATCCAGCCATCCATCCATCCATCCATCCCTCCAGCCAGCCATCCATCCAGCCATCCATCCGTCCAGCCATCCATCCAGCCATCCATCCATCCATCCATCCCTCCATCCAGCCATCCATCCAGCCATCGATCCATCCATCCATCCCTCCAGCCAGATATTATTCCAGCCATCCATCCATCCAGCCATCCATTCAGCCACCCATCCAGACATCCATCCATCCAGCCATCCATCCAGCCATCCATCCATCCATCCATCCATCCATTCCTTCAGCCAGCCATCCATCCAGCCTTCCATCCATCCAGCCATCCATCCAGCCATCCATCCATCCATCCAACCTTTCAGTCAGCCATCCATCCAGCCGTCCATCCATCCAGCCATCCATCCAGCCATCCATCCATCCATCCACCCTTCTAGCCAGCCATCCATCCATCCATTCCTCCGTCCAGCCATCCATCCAGCCATCCATCCATCCATCCATCTCTCCAGCCAGCCATACATCCAGCCATCCATCCATTCAGCCATTCATCCAGCCATCCATCCATCCATCCATCCCTCCAGCCAGCCAGCCATTAAGCCATCCATCCATTCAGCCATCCCTCCAGCCAGCCATCCATCAAGCCATCCATCCAAACCAGCCGTCCATCCAGCCATCCATCCATCCATGCATCCCTCCAGCCAGCCATCCATCTAGTCATCCATCCATCCATCCATCACTCCAGCCAGCCAACCATCCATCCATTCCTTCAGCCAGCCATCCATCCAGCCATCCATCCATCCAGCCATCCATCCAGCCATCCATCCATCCATCCATCCCTCCAGCCAGCCATCCATCCAGCCATCCATCCGTCCAGCCATCCATCCAGCCATCCATCCATCCATCCATCCCTCCAGCCAGCCATCCATCCAGCCATCCATCCTTCCAGCCATCCATCCAGCCATCCATCCATCCATCCATCCCTCCAGCCAGCCACCCATCCAGCCAGCCATCCAGCCATCCATCAATCAATCCATCCCTCCAGCCAGCCATGCATCCAGCCATCCTTCCATCAAGCCATCCATCCAGACATCCATCCATGACTCCATCCCTCCAGCCAGCCATCCATCCATCCATCGATCTAGCCATCCATTCAGCCATCCATCCATCCATCCATCCCTGCAGCCAGCCATCCATCCAGCCTTCCATCCATCCAGCCATCCGTCCAGCCATCCATTAATCCATCCATTCCTCCAGCCAGCAATCCATCCAGCCATCCATCCAGCCATCCATCCAGCCATCCATCCATCCATCCATCCATCACTTCATCCAGCCATCCATCCAGCCATCCATCCATCCAGCCATCCATCCAGCCATCCATCCATCCATCCATCCCTCCAGCCAGCCATCCATCCAGCCATCCATCCATCCAGCCACCCATCCATCCACCCATCCATCCATCCCTCCAGCCAGCCATCCATCCGGACATCCATCCATCCAGCCATCCATCCAGCCACCCATCCATCCATCCATCCCTCCAGCCAGCCATCCATCCAGCCATCCATCTATCCAGCGTTCAAACCGCCAACCATCCATCCATCCCTCCAGCCAGCCATCCAACCAACCATCCCTCCAGCCAGCCATCCATCAAGCCATCCATCCATCCAGCAATCCATCCAGCCATCCATCCATCAATCCATCCATCCAGCCATCCATCCAGCCATCCATTCAGCCATCCATTCAGCCATCCATTCATCCATCCATCCAGCCATCTATCAATCCATCCATCCATCCAGCCATTCTACCAGCCACCCATCCATCCATCCAGCCAACCAGCCATCCATCCATCCATCCAGCCAGCCAGCCATCCAGACATCTAGCCATCCATCCAGCCATCCATCCAGCCATCCACCATCCTTCCATCCCTCCAGCCAGCCATCCATCCAGCCATCCATCCAACCAGCCTTCCATCCAACCATCCACCCATCCATCACTCCAGCCAGCCATCCATCCAGCCATCCGTCCAGCCAGCCATCCATCCAGCCACCTATCCATCCATCCATCCCTCCAGCCTGCCATCCATCCAGTCATCCATCCATCCATCCCTCCAGCCAATCGTCCATCCAGCCATCCATCCATCCATCCATCCCTCCAGCCAATCGTCCATCCATCCAGCAATCCATCCAGCCATCCATCCATCAATGGGATCTGCCCCATTTATGGGATCTACCCCAGAATACTGAAGGAGGCTGGAGAGGAAATTGCTGAGGCCTTGACAGAAATCTTTGGCTCCTCGCTGTCTTCAGGGGATGTCCCGGAGGACTGGAGAATAGCCAATGTTGTTCCTCTGTTTAAGAAGGGTAGCAAGGATAATCCCGGGAACTACAGGCCGGTGAGCCTGACTTCAGTGGTAGGGAAATTACTGGTGAGAATTCTTCGAGACAGGATCTACTCCCATTTGGAAGCAAATGGACGTATTAGTGAGAGGCAGCACGGTTTTGTGAAGGGAAGGTCGTGTCTCACTAACTTGATAGAGTTTTTCGAGGAGGTCACTAAGATGATTGATGCAGGTAGGGCAGTAGATGTTGTCTATATGGACTTCAGTAAGGCCTTTGACAAGGTCCCTCATGGTAGACTAGTACAAAAGGTGAAGTCACACGGGATCAGGGGTGAACTGGCAAGGTGGATACAGAACTGGCTAGGCCATAGAAGGCAGAGGGTAGCAATGGAGGGATGCTTTTCTCATTGGAGGGCTGTGACCAGTGGTGTTCCACAGGGATCAGTGCTGGGACCTTTGCTCTTTGTAGTATATATAAATGATTTGGAGGAAAATGTAACTGGTCTGATTAGTAAGTTTGCAGACGACACAAAGGTTGGTGGAATTGCGGATAGCGATGAGGACTGTCTGAGGATACAGCAGGATTTAGATTGTCTGGAGACTTGGGCGGAGAGATGGCAGATGGAGTTTAATCCGGACAAATGTGTGGTAATGCATTTTGGAAGGGCTAATGCAGGTAGGGAATATACAGTGAATGGTAGAACCCTCAAGAGTATTGAAAGTCAAAGAGATCTAGGAGTACAGGTCTACAGGTCATTGAAAGGGGCAACACAGGTGGAGAAGGTAGTCAAGAAGGCATACGGCATGCTTGCCTTCATTGGCCGGGGCATTGAGTATAAGAATTGGCAAGTCATGTTGCAGCTGTATAGAACCTTAGTTAGGCCACACTTGGAGTATAGTGTCAATTCTGGTCGCCACACTACCAGAAGGATGTGGAGGCTTTAGAGAGGGTGCAGAAGAGATTTACCAGAATGTTGCCTGGTATGGAGGGCATAAGCTATGAGGAGCGATTGAATAAACTCGGTCTGTTCTCACTGGAACGAAGGAGGTTGAGGGGCGACCTGATAGAGGTATACAAAATTATGAGGGGCATAGACAGAGTGGATAGTCAGAGGCTTTTCCCCAGGGTAGAGGGGTCAATTACTAGGGGGCATAGGTTTAAGGTGAGAGGGGCAAAGTTTAGAGTAGATGTACGAGGCAAGTTTTTTACGCAGAGGGTAGTGGGTGCCTGGAACTCACTACCGGAGGAGGTAGTGGAAGCAGGGACGATAGGGACATTTAAGGGGCATCTTGACAAATATATCATTAGGATGGGAATAGAAGGATACGGACCCAGGAAGTGTAGAAGATTGTAGTTTAGTCGGGCAGTATGGTCGGCACGGGCTTGGAGGGCCGAAGATCCTGTTCCTGTGCTGTGCACTTCTTTGTTCTTTGTTCTTTATTTGTTCAATCCATCCATCCAGCCATCCATCCAGCCATCCATTCAGCCATCCATTCAGCCATCCATTCATCCATCCATCCAGCCATCCATCAATCCATCCATCCATCCAGCCATTCTACCAGCCACCCATCCATCCATCCAGCCAACCAGCCATCCATCCATCCATCCATCCAGCCAGCCAACCAGACATCTAGCCATCCATCCAGCCATCCATCCAGCCATCCACCATCCTTCCATCCCTCCAGCCAGCCATCCATCCAGCCATCCATCCAACCAGCCATCCATCCAACCATCCACCCATCCATCACTCCAGCCAGCCATCCATCCAGCCATCCATCCAGCCAGCCATCCATCCAGCCACCCATCCATCCATCCATCCCTCCAGCCTGCCATCCATCCAGCCATCCATCCATCCATCCCTCCAGCCAATCGTCCATCCAGCCATCCATCCATCCAGCCATCCAACCAGCCATCCATCCATCCATCCCTCCCTCCAGCCAGCCATCCACCCAGCCATCCCTCCATCCATCCGTCCATCCATCCATCCATCCAGCCATCCAACCATCTAGCCAGCCGTCCATCCAGCCATCCCTCCATACAGCCAGTCATCCAGCCATCCAGCCATCCGTCACCCCCGCCAGCCATCCATACAGCCATCCCTCCATCCAGCCATGCATCCAGCCATCCATCCATCCATCCATTCATCCATCCATCCAGCCATCCATCCAGCCATCCATCCATCCAGCCTTCCAGCCATCCAGCCATCCATCCATCCAACCATCCATCCATCCAGCCATCCATCCATCCATCCATCCAGCCATCCATCAAGCCATCCATCCATCCAGCCATCCATCCAGCCATCCATCCATCCATCCATCCCGCCAACGAGTCATCCATCCAGCCATCCATCCATCCAGCCATCCATCCTGCCATCCATCCATCCCTCCAGCCAGCCATTCATCCAGCCATCCATCCATCCAGCCATCCGTCCAGATATCCATCCATCCATCCTTCCATCCCTCCAGCAAGCCATCCATCCAGCCATCCAGCCATCCATCCAGCCATCCATCCATCCATCCATCCCTCCAGCCAGCCATCCATCCAGCCATCCCTCCATCCAGCTATCCATCCAGCCATCCATGCATTCATCCATCTCTCCATCCAGCCATCCATGCAGCCATTCATCCATCCATCCATACCTCCAGCCAGCCAGCCATGCATCCATCCATCCATCCAGCCATCCATCCAGCCATCCATCCATCAATCCATCCGCCCAGCCAGACATCCATCCAGCCATCCAGCCATCCAGCCATCCATCCATCCATCCATCCATTAATCCATCCATCCATTCGTCCAGCCAGCCATCCATCCAGCCATCCATCTATCCAGCCATCCATCCAGCCATCCATCCATCCATCCCTCCAGCCAGCCATCCATCCATCCAGCCATCCATCCGTCCAGCCAGCCAACCATTCAGTCATCGCTCCATCCAGCCATCCATCCATCCACCCATCCCTCCAGCCATCCATCCATCCAGCCATCCATCCAGCCATCGATCCATCCATCCATCCCTCCAGCCAGATATTATTCCAGCCATCCATCCATCCAGCCATCCATTCAGCCACCCATCCAGACATCCATCCATCCAGCCATCCATCCAGCCATCCATCCATCCATCCATCCATTCCTTCAGCCAGCCATCCATCCAGCCTTCCATCCATCCAGCCATCCATCCAGACATCCATCCATCCATCCAACCTTTCAGTCAGCCATCCATCCAGCCGTCCATCCATCCAGCCATCCATCCAGCCATCCATCCATCCATCCACCCTTCTAGCCAGCCATCCATCCATCCATTCCTCCACCCAGCCATCCATCCAGCCATCCATCCATCCATCCATCTCTCCAGCCAGCCATACATCCAGCCATCCATCCATTCAGCCATTCATCCAGCCATCCATCTGTTGATCTCCTATTTTCTTTCTCTGTCAGTCTGGCCCCAATAAAAGTTGAGACGGATTCGCACGTAAACAGAAGTTATTTATTTAGCTTGCAAGCTTAATCATCTTACAGAAATGTAAGAGACATCCAGCCTCTTTCATTCCAGAAAACGACTGAACAAACAGACAAAGGGATCTCTGCAAAATCAGTTCAAATGGTATCAAGTTTCACATACTCGACGGACATAGGTCAGCCTAGGTCCCTCCTGACCTGTTCGATCTATTCTGATTGGCTCACTTCCACTCCCTTTCTCTGGCCCCTATCAATGCAGCCTCACTCTTATAGACACACCTCTTCCTGCTTTTTCCATGCGGTCCCAAATTCCTTTGTCCCTAACTGAAAGAATCAAAGTGGCTTATTTCTACATTACATTAACTAGTATCTCTAAAGTAACTATTTTATATCACATTCGCCACATCCATCCATCCATCCCTCCAGCCAGCCAGCCATTAAGCCATCCATCCATTCAGCCATCCATCCAGCCATCCATCCATCACTCCAGCCAGCCATCCATCCAGCCATCCCTCCATCCAGCCATCCATCCAGCGATCCATCTATCCATCCATCCAGCCAGCCAGCCAACCATCAAGCCATCCCCCCATACAGCCATCCATCCATCCATCCATCCCTCCAGCCATTCATCCATCCTGCCATCTATCCATCCAGCCATCCTTCCAGCCATCCATCCATCAATCCATCCCTCCAGCCAGCCATCCATCAAGCCATCCATCCAAACCAGCCGTCCATCCAGCCATCCATCCATCCATGCATCCCTCCAGCCAGCCATCCATCCAGTCATCCATCCATCCATCCATCACTCCAGCCAGCCAACCATCCATCCATTCCTTCAGCCAGCCATCCATCCAGCCATCCATCCATCCAGCCATCCATCCAGCCATCCATCCATCCATCCATCCCTCCAGCCAGCCATCCATCCAGCCATCCATCCGTCCAGCCATCCATCCAGCCATCCATCCATCCATCCATCCCTCCAGCCAGCCATCCATCCAGCCATCCATCCTTCCAGCCATCCATCCAGCCATCCATCCATCCATACATCCCTCCAGCCAGCCACCCATCCAGCCAGCCATCCAGCCATCCATCCATCAATCCATCCCTCCAGCCAGCCATGCATCCAGCCATCCTTCCATCAAGCCATCCATCCAGACATCCATCCATGACTCCATCCCTCCAGCCAGCCATCCATCCATCCATCGATCTAGCCATCCATTCAGCCATCCATCCATCCATCCATCCCTGCAGCCAGCCATCCATCCAGCCTTCCATCCATCCAGCCATCCGTCCAGCCATCCATTAATCCATCCAGTCCTCCAGCCAGCAATCCATCCAGCCATCCATCCAGCCATCCATCCATCCATCCATCCATCACTTCATCCAGCCATCCATCCAGCCATCCATCCATCCAGCCATCCATCGAGCCATCCATCCATCCATCCATCCCTCCAGCCAGCCATCCATCCAGCCATCCATCCATCCAGCCACCCATCCATCCACCCATCCATCCATCCCTCCAGCCAGCCATCCATCCGGACATCCATCCATCCAGCCGTCCATCCAGCCACCCATCCATCCATCCATCCCTCCAGCCAGCCATCCATCCAGCCATCCATCTATCCAGCGTTCAAACCGCCAACCATCCATCCATCCCTCCAGCCAGCCATCCAACCAACCATCCCTCCAGCCAGCCATCCATCCAGCCATCCATCCATCCAGCAATCCATCCAGCCATCCATCCATCAATCCATCCATCCAGCCATCCATCCAGCCATCCATTCAGCCATCCATTCAGCCATCCATTCATCCATCCATCCATCCATCTATCAATCCATCCATCCATCCAGCCATTCTACCAGCCACCCATCCATCCATCCAGCCAACCAGCCATCCATCCATCCATCCAGCCAGCCAGCCATCCAGACATCTAGCCATCCATCCAACCAGCCATCCATCCATCCATCCCTCCCTCCAGCCAGCCATCCACCCAGCCATCCCTCCATCCATCCGTCCATCCATCCATCCATCCAGCCATCCAACCATCTAGCCAGCCGTCCATCCAGCCATCCCTCCATACAGCCAGTCATCCAGCCATCCAGCCATCCGTCACCCCCGCCAGCCATCCATACAGCCATCCCTCCATCCAGCCATGCATCCAGCCATCCATCCATCCATCCATTCATCCATCCATCCAGCCATCCATCCAGCCATCCATCCATCCAGCCTTCCAGCCATCCAGCCATCCATCCATCCAACCATCCATCCATCCAGCCATCCATCCATCCATCCATCCAGCCATCCATCAAGCCATCCATCCATCCAGCCATCCATCCAGCCATCCATCCATCCATCCATCCCGCCAACGAGTCATCCATCCAGCCATCCATCCATCCAGCCATCCATCCTGCCATCCATCCATCCCTCCAGCCAGCCATTCATCCAGCCATCCATCCATCCAGCCATCCGTCCAGATATCCATCCATCCATCCTTCCATCCCTCCAGCAAGCCATCCATCCAGCCATCCAGCCATCCATCCAGCCATCCATCCATCCATCCATCCCTCCAGCCAGCCATCCATCCAGCCATCCCTCCATCCAGCTATCCATCCAGCCATCCATGCATTCATCCATCTCTCCATCCAGCCATCCATGCAGCCATTCATCCATCCATCCATACCTCCAGCCAGCCAGCCATGCATCCATCCATCCATCCAGCCATCCATCCAGCCATCCATCCATCAATCCATCCGCCCAGCCAGACATCCATCCAGCCATCCAGCCATCCAGCCATCCATCCATCCATCCATCCATTAATCCATCCATCCATTCGTCCAGCCAGCCATCCATCCAGCCATCCATCTATCCAGCCATCCATCCAGCCATCCATCCATCCATCCCTCCAGCCAGCCATCCATCCATCCAGCCATCCATCCGTCCAGCCAGCCAACCATTCAGTCATCGCTCCATCCAGCCATCCATCCATCCACCCATCCCTCCAGCCATCCATCCATCCAGCCATCCATCCAGCCATCGATCCATCCATCCATCCCTCCAGCCAGATATTATTCCAGCCATCCATCCATCCAGCCATCCATTCAGCCACCCATCCAGACATCCATCCATCCAGCCATCCATCCAGCCATCCATCCATCCATCCATCCATTCCTTCAGCCAGCCATCCATCCAGCCTTCCATCCATCCAGCCATCCATCCAGACATCCATCCATCCATCCAACCTTTCAGTCAGCCATCCATCCAGCCGTCCATCCATCCAGCCATCCATCCAGCCATCCATCCATCCATCCACCCTTCTAGCCAGCCATCCATCCATCCATTCCTCCACCCAGCCATCCATCCAGCCATCCATCCATCCATCCATCTCTCCAGCCAGCCATACATCCAGCCATCCATCCATTCAGCCATTCATCCAGCCATCCATCTGTTGATCTCCTATTTTCTTTCTCTGTCAGTCTGGCCCCAATAAAAGTTGAGACGGATTCGCACGTAAACAGAAGTTATTTATTTAGCTTGCAAGCTTAATCATCTTACAGAAATGTAAGAGACATCCAGCC
>NW_027307978.1:150600-158100 GCF_047496885.1 Scyliorhinus torazame
TCCGGACATCCATCCATCCAGCCATCCATCCAGCCACCCATCCATCCATCCATCCCTCCAGCCAGCCATCCATCCAGCCATCCATCTATCCAGCGTTCAAACCGCCAACCATCCATCCATCCCTCCAGCCAGCCATCCAACCAACCATCCCTCCAGCCAGCCATCCATCCAGCCATCCATCCATCCAGCAATCCATCCAGCCATCCATCCATCAATCCATCCATCCAGCCATCCATCCAGCCATCCATTCAGCCATCCATTCAGCCATCCATTCATCCATCCATCCATCCATCTATCAATCCATCCATCCATCCAGCCATTCTACCAGCCACCCATCCATCCATCCAGCCAACCAGCCATCCATCCATCCATCCAGCCAGCCAGCCAACCAGACATCTAGCCATCCATCCAGCCATCCATCCAGCCATCCACCATCCTTCCATCCCTCCAGCCAGCCATCCATCCATCCAGCCATCCATCCAACCAGCCTTCCATCCAACCATCCACCCATCCATCACTCCAGCCAGCCATCCATCTAGCCATCCGTCCAGCCAGCCATCCATCCAGCCACCCATCCATCCATCCATCCCTCCAGCCTGCCATCCATCCAGCCATCCATCCATCCATCCCTCCAGCCAATCGTCCATCCAGCCATCCATCCATCCATCCCTCCAGCCAATCGTCCATCCATCCAGCAATCCATCCAGCCATCCATCCATCAATGGGATCTGCCCCATTTATGGGATCTACCCCAGAATACTGAAGGAGGCTGGAGAGGAAATTGCTGAGGCCTTGACAGAAATCTTTGGCTCCTCGCTGTCTTCAGGGGATGTCCCGGAGGACTGGAGAATAGCCAATGTTGTTCCTCTGTTTAAGAAGGGTAGCAAGGATAATCCCGGGAACTACAGCCCGGTGAGCCTGACTTCATTGGTAGGGAAATTACTGGTGAGAATTCTTCGAGACAGGATCTACTCCCATTTGGAAGCAAATGGACGTATTAGTGAGAGGCAGCACGGTTTTGTGAAGGGAAGGTCGTGTCTCACTAACTTGATAGAGTTTTTCGAGGAGGTCACTAAGATGATTGATGCAGGTAGGGCAGTAGATGTTGTCTATATGGACTTCAGTAAGGCCTTTGACAAGGTCCCTCATGGTAGACTAGTACAAAAGGTGAAGTCACACGGGATCAGGGGTGAACTGGCAAGGTGGATACAGAACTGGCTAGGCCATAGAAGACAGAGGGTAGCAATGGAGGGATGCTTTTCTCATTGGAGGGCTGTGACCAGTGGTGTTCCACAGGGATCAGTGCTGGGACCGTTGCTCTTTGTAGTATATATAAATGATTTGGAGGAAAATGTAACTGGTCTGATTAGTAAGTTTGCAGACGACACAAAGGTTGGTGGAATTGCGGATAGCGATGAGGACTGTCTGAGGATACAGCAGGATTTAGATTGTCTGGAGACTTGGGCGGAGAGATGGCAGATGGAGTTTAATCCGGACAAATGTGTGGTAATGCATTTTGGAAGGGCTAATGCAGGTAGGGAATATACAGTGAATGGTAGAACCCTCAAGAGTATTGAAAGTCAAAGAGATCTAGGAGTACAGGTCTACAGGTCATTGAAAGGGGCAACACAGGTGGAGAAGGTAGTCAAGAAGGCATACGGCATGCTTGCCTTCATTGGCCGGGGCATTGAGTATAAGAATTGGCAAGTCATGTTGCAGCTGTATAGAACCTTAGTTAGGCCACACTTGGAGTATAGTGTTCAATTCTGGTCGCCACACTACCAGAAGGATGTGGAGGCTTTAGAGAGGGTGCAGAAGAGATTTACCAGAATGTTGCCTGGTATGGAGGGCATAAGCTATGAGGAGCGATTGAATAAACTCGGTTTGTTCTCACTGGAACGAAGGAGGTTGAGGGGCGACCTGATAGAGGTATACAAAATTATGAGGGGCATAGACAGAGTGGATAGTCAGAGGCTTTTCCCCAGGGTAGAGGGGTCAATTACTAGGGGGCATAGGTTTAAGGTGAGAGGGGCAAAGTTTAGAGTAGATGTACGTGGCAAGTTTTTTACGCAGAGGGTAGTGGGTGCCTGTAACTCACTACCGGATGAGGTAGTGGAAGCAGGGACGATAGGGACATTTAAGGGGCATCTTGACAAATATATCATTAGGATGGGAATAGAAGGATACGGACCCAGGAAGTGTAGAATATTGTAGTTTAGTCGGGCAGTATGGTCGGCACGGGCTTGGAGGGCCGAAGATCCTGTTCCTGTGCTGTGCACTTCTTTGTTCTTTGTTCTTTGTTTGTTCAATCCATCCATCCAGCCATCCATCCAGCCATCCATTCAGCCATCCATCCAGCCATCCACCATCCTTCCATCCATCCATCCAGCCATCCATCCAGCCATCCATCCATCCAGCCTTCCAGCCATCCAGCCATCCATTCATCCATCCATCCAGCCATCCATCAATCCATCCATCCATCCAGCCATTCTACCAGCCACCCATCCATCCATCCAGCCAACCAGCCATCCATCCATCCATCCAGCCAGCCAACCAGACATCTAGCCATCCATCCAGCCATCCATCCAGCCATCCACCATCCTTCCATCCCTCCAGCCAGCCATCCATCCAGCCATCCATCCAACCAGCCATCCATCCAACCATCCACCCATCCATCACTCCAGCCAGCCATCCATCCAGCCATCCATCCAGCCAGCCATCCATCCAGCCACCCATCCATCCATCCATCCCTCCAGCCTGCCATCCATCCAGCCATCCATCCATCCATCCCTCCAGCCAATCGTCCATCCAGCCATCCATCCATCCAGCCATCCAACCAGCCATCCATCCATCCATCCCTCCCTCCAGCCAGCCATCCACCCAGCCATCCCTCCATCCATCCGTCCATCCATCCATCCATCCAGCCATCCAACCATCTAGCCAGCCGTCCATCCAGCCATCCCTCCATACAGCCATTCATCCAGCCATCCAGCCATCCGTCACCCCCGCCAGCCATCCATACAGCCATCCCTCCATCCAGCCATGCATCCAGCCATCCATCCATCCATCCATTCATCCATCCATCCAGCCATCCATCCAGCCATCCATCCATCCAGCCTTCCAGCCATCCAGCCATCCATCCATCCAACCATCCATCCATCCAGCCATCCATCCATCCATCCATCCAGCCATCCATCAAGCCATCCATCCATCCAGCCATCCATCCAGCCATCCATCCATCCATCCATCCCGCCAACGAGTCATCCATCCAGCCATCCATCCATCCAGCTATCCATCCTGCCATCCATCCATCCATCCATCCCTCCAGCCAGCCATTCATCCAGCCATCCATCCATCCGGCCATCCGTCCAGATATCCATCCATCCATCCTTCCATCCCTCCAGCAAGCCATCCATCCAGCCAACCAGCCATCCATCCAGCCATCCATCCATCCATCCATCCATCCCTCCAGCCAGCCATCCATCCAGCCATCCCTCCATCCAGCTATCCATCCAGCCATCCATGCATTCATCCATCTCTCCATCCAGCCATCCATGCAGCCATTCATCCATCCATCCATACCTCCAGCCAGCCAGCCATCCATCCATCCATCCAGCCATCCATCCAGCCATCCATCCATCAATCCATCCGCCCAGCCAGACATCCATCCAGCCATGCAGCCATCCAGCCATCCATCCATCCATCCATCCATTAATCCATCCCTCCAGCCAGCCATCCATCCAGCCATCCATCCATCCAGCCATCCATTCAGCAATCCATCCATCCATCCATCCCTTCAGCCAGCCATCCATTCGGCCATCCATCCATCCAGCCATCCATCCATCCATCCCTCCAGCCAGCAATCCATCCAGCCATCCATCCATCCAGCCATCCATCCAGCCTTCCATCCATCCATCCATCCATCCCTCCCGCCAGCCATCCATTCAGCCATCCATCCATCCAGCCATCCATCCAGCCATCCATCCTTCCGTCCCTCCAGCCAGCCATCCATCCAGCCATCCATCCATCCAGCCATCCATCCATCCATCCAGCCATCCATCCAGCCATCCATCTATCCAGCCTTCCAGCCATCCAGCCATCCATCCATCCAACCATCCCTCCAGCCAGCCATCCACCCAGCCATCCCTCCATCCATCCGTCCATCCATCCATCCATCCAGCCATCCAACCATCCAGCCAGCCGTCCAGCCAGCCATCCCTCCATACAGCCATTCATCCAGCCATCCATCCATCCGTCACCCCCGCCAGCCATCCATCCAGCCATCCCTCCATCCAGCCATGCATCCAGCCATCCATCCATCCATCCATCCATCCATCCAGCCATCCATCCATCCATCCATCCATCCAGCCTTCCAGCCATCCAGCCATCCATCCATCCAACCATCCATCCATCCAGCCATCCATCCATCCATCCATCCAGCCATCCATCAAGCCATCCATCCATCCAGCCATCCATCCAGCCATCCATCCATCCATCCATCCCGCCAGCGAGTCATCCATCCAGCCATCCATCCAGCCATCCATCCATCGATCCGTCCCTCCAGCCAGCCATCCATCCAGCCATCCATCCATCCAGCCTTCCATCCAGCCATCCATCCAGCCATACATCCATCCATCCATCACTCCAGCCAGCCATCCATCCAGCCATCCCTCCATCCAGCCATCCATCCAGCCATCCATGCATTCATCCATCTCTCCATCCAGCCATCCATCCAGCCATTGATCCATCCATCCATACCTCCAGCCAGCCAGCCATCCATCCATCCATCCATCCAGCCATCCATCCAGCCATCCATCCATCAATCCATCCGCCCAGCCAGACATCCATCCAGCCATCCAGCCATCCAGCCATCCATCCATCCATCCATCCATTAATCCATCCCTCCAGCCAGCCATCCATCCAGCCATCCATCCATCCAGCCATCCATTCAGCAATCCATCCATCCATCCATCCATTCAGCCAGCCATCCATTCGGCCATCCATCCATCCAGCCATCCATCCATCCATCCCTCCAGCCTGCCATCCATCCAGCCATCCATCCATCCAGCCATCCATCCAGCCATTCATCCATCCATGAATCCCTCCCGCCAGCCATCCATTCAGCCATCCATCCATCCAGCCATCCATCCAGCCATCCATCCATCCGTCCCTCCAGCCAGCCATCCATCCAGCCATCCATCCATCCAGCCTTCCATCCAGCCATCCATCCATCCATCCTTCCCTCCATCCAGCCATCCATCCAGCCATCAATCCATCCAGCCGCCCATCCAGCCATCCATACATCCATCCATCCCTCCAGCCAGTCATCCAACCAGCCATCCATCCATCCAGCCATCCATCCAGCCATCCATCCATCCATCCCTCCAGCCAGCCATTCATCCAGCCATCCATCCATCCAGCCATCCATCCATCCAGCCATCCATCGAGCCATCCATTCATCCATCCATCCCTCCAGCCAGCCATCCATCCAGCGATCCATCCATCCAGCCATCCATCCATCCCTCCAGCGAGCCATCCATCCGGACATCCATCCATCCAGCCATCCATCCCTCCAGCCAGCCATCCATCCAGCCATCCCTCCATCCAGACATCCATCCAGCCATCCATGCATTCTTCCATCTCTCCATCCAGCCATCCATCCAGCCATTCATCCATCCATCCATACCTCCAGCCAGCCAGCCATCCAGCCATCCATCCATCAATCCATCCGCCCAGCCAGCCATCCATCCAGCCATCCAGCCATCCATCCAATCATCCATCCATTAATCCATCCCTCCAGCCAGCCATCCATCCAGCCATCCATCCATCCAGCCATCCATTCAGCAATCCATCCATCCATCCATCCCTTCAGCCAGCCATCCATTCGGCCATCCATCCATCCAGCCATCCATCCATCCATCCCTCCAGCCAACCATCCATCCAGCCATCCATCCATCCAGCCATCCATCCAGCCATCCATCCATCCATCCATCCCTCCCGCCAGCCATCCATTCAGCCATCCATCCATCCAGCCATCCATCCAGCCATCCATCAATCCATCCGTCCCTCCAGCCAGCCATCCATCCAGCCATCCATCCATCCAGCCTTCCATCCAGCCATCCATCCAACCATCCTTCCCTCCAGCCAGCCATTCAACCAGCCATCCATCCATCCAGCCACCCATCCAGCCATCCATCCATCCATCCATCCCTCCAGCCAGTCATCCAACCAGCCTTCCATCCATCCATCCATCCATCCAGCCATCCATCCATCCATCCATCCCTCCAGCCAGCCATTCATCCAGCCATCCATCCATTCAGCCATCCATCCAGCCATCCAACCATCCATCCCTCCAGCAAGCCATCCATCCAGCCATCCATTCATTCAGCCATCCATCCAGCCATCCACCATTCATCCATCTCTCCAGCCAGCCATACATCCAGCCATCCATCCATCCATCCAGCCATCCATCCATCCATCCATCCCTCCTTCCAGCCGGTCATTAAGCCATCCATCCATCCAGCCATCCATCCAGCCATCCATCCCTCTAGCCAGCCAGTCATCCAGCCATCCCTCCATCCAGCCATCCATCCAGCCATCAATCCATCCATCCATCCCTCCATCCAGCTATCCATCCATCCATCCATCCCACCAGCCAGCCATCCATCGAGCCATCCATCCAGCTATCCATCCAGCCATCCATTCATCAATCCATCCCTCCAGCCAGCCATCCATCAAGCCATCCATCCATCCAGCCGTCCATTCAGCCATCCATCCATCCATCCATCCATTCAGCCTGCCAGCCATCCATCCATCCATCCATCCAGCCATCCATCAAGCCATGCATCCATCCAGCCATCCAACCATCCAACCATCCATCCATCCATCCCGCCAGCGAGTCATCCATCCAGCCATCCATCCATCCAGCCATCCATCCTGCCATCCATTCATCAATCCATCCCTCCAGCCAGCCATCCATCAAGCCATCCATCCATCCAGCCGTCCATTCAGCCATCCATCCATCCATCCATTCCTTCAGCCTGCCAGCCATCCATCCATCCATCCATCCAGCCATCCATCAAGCCATGCATCCATCCAGCCATCCAACCATCCAACCATCCATCCATCCATCCCGCCAGCGAGTCATCCATCCAGCCATCCATCCATCCAGCCATCCATCCTGCCATCCATCCATCCATCCATCCCTCCAGCCAGCCATTCATCCAGCCATCCATCCATCCAGCCATCCATCCAGCTATACATCCATCCATCCATCCCTCTAGCAAGCCATCCATCCAGCCATCCAGCCATCCATCCAGCCATCCATCCATCCATCCATCCCTCCAGTCAGCCATCCATCCAGCCTTCCCTCCATCCAGCCATCCATCCAGCCATCCATGCATTCATCCATCTCTCCATCTCGCCATCCATCCAGCCATTCATCCATCCATCCATACCTCCAGCCAGACAGCCATCCATCCGTCCATCCATCCAGCCATC
>NW_027307978.1:163100-280100 GCF_047496885.1 Scyliorhinus torazame
CATCCAGCCATCCATCCACCCATTAATCCATCCCTCCAGCCAGCCATCCATCCAGCCATCCATCCATCCAGCCATCCATTCAGCAATCCATCCATCCATCCAGCCCTCCAGCCAGCCATCCATTCGGCCATCCATCCATCCAGCCATCCATCCATCCATCCCTCCAGCCAGCCATCCATCCAGCCATCCATCCAGCCATCCAACCATTCATCCATCTCTCCAGCCAGCCATACATCCAGCCATCCATCCATCCAACCACCCATCCATCCATCCATCCATCCCTCCTTCCAGCCAGTCATTAAGCCATCCATCCATCCAGCCATCCATCCAGCCATCCATCCCTCCAGCCAGCCAGCCATCCAGCCATCCCTCCATCCAGCCATCCATCCAGCCATCCATCCATCCATCCATCCCTCCAGCCAGCCAACCATCCAGCCTTCCCATCATCCAGCTATCCATCCATCCATCCAACCCTCCAGTCAGCCATCCATCCAGCCATCCATCCATCGAGCCATCCATCCAGCCATCGATCCATCCCTCCAGACGGCCATCCATCCAGCCATTCCTCCATCCAACCATCGATCCAACCAACCATCCATCTCTCCAGCCAGCCATACATCCAGCCATCTATCCATTCAGCCATTCATCCAGCCATCCATCCATCCATCCCTCCAGCCAGCCAGCCATTAAGCCATCCATCCATCCAGCCATCCATCAAGCCATCCATCCTTCCCTCCAGCCAGCCATCCATCCAGCGATCCCTCCATCCAGCCATCCATCCAGCCATCCATCCATCCATCCATCCAGCCATCCAGCCAACCATCCAGCCATCCCTCCATCCAGCCATCCATCCATCCGTCCATCCCTCCATCCAGCCATCCATCCAGCCATCCATCCATCCATCCATCCCTCCAGCCAGCCAACCATCCAGCCATCCCTCCATCCAGCTATCCATCCATCCATCCATCCCACCAGCCAGCCATCCATCCAGCCATCCATCCAGCCATCCGTCCAGCCATCCATCCATCCATCCAACCCTCCAGTCAGCCATCCATCCAGCCATCCATCCATCGAGCCATCCATCCAGCCATCCATCCATCCCTCCAGACGGCCATCCATCCAGCCATTCCTCCATCCAACCATCGATCCAACCAACCATCCATCTCTCCAGCCAACCATACATCCAGCCATCCATCCATTCAGCCATTCATCCAGCCATCCATCCATCCATCCCTCCAGCCAGCCAGCCATTAAGCCATCCATCCATCCAGCCATCCATCAAGCCATCCATCCTTCCCTCCAGCCAGCCATCCATCCAGCGATCCCTCCATCCAGCCATCCATCCAGCCATCCATCCATCCATCCATCCAGCCATCCAGCCAACCATCCAGCCATCCCTCCATCCAGCCATCCATCCATCCGTCCATCCCTCCAGCCAGCCATCCATTCAGCCATCTATCCATCCAGCCATCCATCCAGCCATCCATCCATCAATCCATCCCTCCAGCCAGCCATCCATCCAGCCATCCATCAAAACCAGCCGTCCAGCCAGCCATCCATTCATCCATGCATCCCTCCAGCCAGCCATCCATCCAGTCATCCATCCATCCATCCATCACTCCAGCGAGCCAACCATCCAGCCATCCCTCCATCCAGCCCTCCATCCATCCATCCCTCCAGCCACCCATCCAGCCATCCATCCATCAATCCATCCCTCCAGCCAGCCATCCATCCATCCATCCATTCGGCCATCCATCCAGCCATCCATCCATCCATCCATCCCTCCAGCCAGATATCCATCCAGCCATCCATCCATTCCTTCAGCCAGCCATCCATCCAGCCTTCCATCCATCCAGCCATCCATCCAGCCATCCATCCATCCATCCCTCCAGCCAGCCATCCATCCAGCCATCCATCCGTCCAGCCATCCATCCAGCCATCCATCCATCCATCCATCCCTCCAGCCAGCCATCCATCCAGCCATCCATCCTTCCAGCCATCCATCCAGCCATCCATCCATCCATCCATCCCTTCAGCCAGCCATCCATCCAGCCAGCCATCCAGCCATCCATCCATCAATCCATCCCTCCAGCCAGCCATGCAACCAGCCATCCTTCTATCCAGCCATCCATCCAGCCATCCATCCAGCCATCCATCCATCCAGCCTTCCATCCAGCCATCCATCCATCCATCCTTCCCTCCATCCAGCCATCCATCCAGCCATCAATCCATCCAGCCGCCCATCCAGCCATCCATACATCCATCCATCCCTCCAGCCAGTCATCCAACCAGCCATCCATCCATCCAGCCATCCATCCAGCCATCCATCCATCCATCCCTCCAGCCAGCCATTCATCCAGCCATCCATCCATCCAGCCATCCATCGAGCCATCCATTCATCCATCCATCCCTCCAGCCAGCCATCCATCCAGCCATCCATCCATCCAGCCATCCATCCATCCCTCCAGCCAGCCATCCATCCGGACATCCATCCATCCAGCCATCCATCCCTCCAGCCAGCCATCCATCCAGCCATCCCTCCATCCAGTCATCCATCCAGCCATCCATGCATTCTTCCATCTCTCCATCCAGCCATCCATCCAGCCATTCATCCATCCATCCATACCTCCAGCCAGCCAGCCATCCATCCATCCATCCATCCAGCCATCCATCCAGCCATCCATCCATCAATCCATCCGCCCAGCCAGCCATCCATCCAGCCATCCAGCCATCCATCCATCCATCCATCCATTAATCCATCCCTCCAGCCAGCCATCCATCCAGCCATCCATCCATCCAGCCATCCATTCAGCAATCCATCCATCCATCCATCCCTTCAGCCAGCCATCCATTCGGCCATCCATCCATCCAGCCATCCATCCATCCATCCCTCCAGCCAACCATCCATTCAGCCATCCATCCATCCAGCCATCCATCCAGCCATCCATCCATCCATCCATCCCTCCCGCCAGCCATCCATTCAGCCATCCATCCATCCAGCCATCCATCCAGCCATCCATCAATCCATCCGTCCCTCCAGCCAGCCATCCATCCAGCCATCCATCCATCCAGCCTTCCATCCAGCCATCCATCCAACCATCCTTCCCTCCAGCCAGCCATTCAACCAGCCATCCATCCATCCAGCCACCCATCCAGCCATCCATCCATCCATCCATCCCTCCAGCCAGTCATCCAACCAGCCATCCATCCATCCAGCCATCCATCCAGCCATCCATCCATCCATCCATCCCTCCAGCCAGCCATTCATCCAGCCATCCATCCATTCAGCCATCCATCCAGCCATCCAACCATCCATCCCTCCAGCAAGCCATCCATCCAGCCATCCATTCATTCAGCCATCCATCCAGCCATCCACCATTCATCCATCTCTCCAGCCAGCCATACATCCAGCCATCCATCCATCCATCCAGCCATCCATCCATCCATCCATCCCTCCTTCCAGCCGGTCATTAAGCCATCCATCCATCCAGCCATCCATCCAGCCATCCATCCCTCTAGCCAGCCAGTCATCCAGCCATCCCTCCATCCAGCCATCCATCCAGCCATCAATCCATCCATCCATCCCTCCAGCCAGCCAACCATCCAGCCATCCCTCCATCCAGCTATCCATCCATCCATCCATCCCACCAGCCAGCCATCCATCCAGCCATCCATCCAGCTATCCATCCAGCCATCCATTCATCAATCCATCCCTCCAGCCAGCCATACTTCAAGCCATCCATCCATCCATCCGTCCATCCAGCCATCCATCCATCCATCCATCCCTTCAGCCTGCCAGCCATCCATCCATCCATCCATCCAGCCATCCATCAAGCCATGCATCCATCCAGCCATCCAACCATCCAACCATCCATCCATCCATCCCGCCAGCGAGTCATCCATCCAGCCATCCATCCATCCAGCCATCCATCCTGCCATCCATTCATCAATCCATCCCTCCAGCCAGCCATCCATCAAGCCATCCATCCATCCAGCCGTCCATTCAGCCATCCATCCATCCATCCATCCCTTCAGCCTGCCAGCCATCCATCCATCCAGCCATCCATCAAGCCATGCATCCATCCAGCCATCCAACCATCCAACCATCCATCCATCCATCCCGCCAGCGAGTCATCCATCCAGCCATCCATCCATCCAGCCATCCATCCTGCCATACATCCATCCATCCATCCCTCCAGCCAGCCATTCATCCAGCCATCCATCCATCCAGCCATCCATCCAGCTATACATCCATCCATCCATCCCTCTAGCAAGCCATCCATCCAGCCATCCAGCCATCCATCCAGCTATCCATCCATCCATCCATCCCTCCAGCCAGCCATCCATCCAGCCATCCCTCCATCCAGCCATCCATCCAGCCATCCATGCATTCGTCCATCTCTCCATCTAGCCATCCATCCAGCCATTCATCCATCCATCCATACCTCCAGCCAGACAGCCATCCATCCATCCATCCATCCAGCCATCCATCCAGCCATCCATCCATCAATCCATCCGCCCAGCCAGCCAACCATCCAGCCATCCATCCACCCATTAATCCATCCCTCCAGCCAGCCATCCATCCAGCCATCCATCCATCCAGCCATCCATTCAGCAATCCATCCATCCATCCAGCCCTCCAGCCAGCCATCCATTCGGCCATCCATCCATCCAGCCATCCATCCATCCATCCCTCCAGCCAGCCATCCATCCAGCCATCCATCCAGCCATCCAACCATTCATCCATCTCTCCAGCCAGCCATACATCCAGCCATCCATCCATCCAACCACCCATCCATCCATCCATCCATCCCTCCTTCCAGCCAGTCATTAAGCCATCCATCCATCCAGCCATCCATCCAGCCATCCATCCCTCCAGCCAGCCAGCCATCCAGCCATCCCTCCATCCAGCCATCCATCCAGCCATCCATCCATCCATCCATCCCTCCAGCCAGCCAACCATCCAGCCTTCCCATCATCCAGCTATCCATCCATCCATCCATCCCACCAGCCAGCCATCCATCCAGCCATCCATCCATCCATCCAACCCTCCAGTCAGCCATCCATCCAGCCATCCATCCATCGAGCCATCCATCCAGCCATCGATCCATCCCTCCAGACGGCCATCCATCCAGCCATTCCTCCATCCAACCATCGATCCAACCAACCATCCATCTCTCCAGCCAGCCATACATCCAGCCATCCATCCATTCAGCCATTCATCCAGCCATCCATCCATCCATCCCTCCAGCCAGCCAGCCATTAAGCCATCCATCCATCCAGCCATCCATCAAGCCATCCATCCTTCCCTCCAGCCAGCCATCCATCCAGCGATCCCTCCATCCAGCCATCCATCCAGCCATCCATCCATCCATCCAGCCATCCAGCCAACCATCCAGCCATCCCTCCATCCAGCCATCCATCCATCCGTCCATCCCTCCATCCAGCCATCCATCCAGCCATCCATCCATCCATCCATCCCTCCAGCCAGCCAACCATCCAGCCATCCCTCCATCCAGCTATCCATCCATCCATCCATCCCACCAGCCAGCCATCCATCCAGCCATCCATCCAGCCATCCGTCCAGCCATCCATCCATCCATCCAACCCTCCAGTCAGCCATCCATCCAGCCATCCATCCATCGAGCCATCCATCCAGCCATCCATCCATCCCTCCAGACGGCCATCCATCCAGCCATTCCTCCATCCAACCATCGATCCAACCAACCATCCATCTCTCCAGCCAGCCATACATCCAGCCATCCATCCATTCAGCCATTCATCCAGCCATCCATCCATCCATCCCTCCAGCCAGCCAGCCATTAAGCCATCCATCCATCCAGCCATCCATCAAGCCATCCATCCTTCCCTCCAGCCAGCCATCCATCCAGCGATCCCTCCATCCAGCCATCCATCCAGCCATCCATCCATCCATCCATCCAGCCATCCAGCCAACCATCCAGCCATCCCTCCATCCAGCCATCCATCCATCCGTCCATCCCTCCAGCCAGCCATCCATTCAGCCATCTATCCATCCAGCCATCCATCCAGCCATCCATCCATCAATCCATCCCTCCAGCCAGCCATCCATCCAGCCATCCATCAAAACCAGCCGTCCAGCCAGCCATCCATTCATCCATGCATCCCTCCAGCCAGCCATCCATCCAGTCATCCATCCATCCATCCATCACTCCAGCGAGCCAACCATCCAGCCATCCCTCCATCCAGCCCTCCATCCATCCATCCCTCCAGCCACCCATCCATCCATCCATCCATCAATCCATCCCTCCAGCCAGCCATCCATCCATCCATCCATTCGGCCATCCATCCAGCCATCCATCCATCCATCCATCCCTCCAGCCAGATATCCATCCAGCCATCCATCCATTCCTTCAGCCAGCCATCCATCCAGCCTTCCATCCATCCAGCCATCCATCCAGCCATCCATCCATCCATCCCTCCAGCCAGCCATCCATCCAGCCATCCATCCGTCCAGCCATCCATCCAGCCATCCATCCATCCATCCATCCCTCCAGCCAGCCATCCATCCAGCCATCCATCCTTCCAGCCATCCATCCAGCCATCCATCCATCCATCCATCCCTTCAGCCAGCCATCCAGCCGTGCATCCATCCATCCATCCCTCCAGCCAGCCATCCATCCAGCCATCCCTCCAACCACACATCCATCCAGCCAGCCAACCATCCAGCCATCCATCCATCCATCCATCCATCCAGACATCCATCCATCCAGCCATCCTTCCAGCCATCCATCCATCAATCCATCCCTCCAGCCAGCCTGCCATCCAGCCATCCATCCATCCCGCCGTCCATCCAGCCATCCATCCATCCATCCATTCCTCCAGCCAGCCATCCATCCAGCCATCCATCCATCCAGCCATCCATTCAGCCATCCATCCATCCCTCCAGCCAGCCATCCATCCAGCCATCCATCCATCCAGCCATCCATCCAGCAATCCATCCATCCAGCCATCCATTCCTCCAGCCAGCCATCCATCCAGCCATCCATCCATCCAGCCATCCATACAGCCAGCCATCCATCCATCCCTCCAGCCAGCCATCCATCCAGCAATCCATCCGTCCAGCCATACATCCAGCCATCCATCGCTACATCCATCCCTCCAGCCAGCCATCCATCCAGCGATCCATCCATCCAGCCAGCCATCCAGCCATCCATCCATCCCTCCAGCCAGCCATCTATCCAGCCATCCTTCCATCCATCCATCCATCCAGCAATCCATCCAGCCATCCATCCATCCATCCATCCCTCCAGCCAGTCATCCATCCAGCCATCCATCCATCCAGCCATCCACCCAGCCATCCATCCATCCATCCCTCCAGCCAGCCAATCATCCAGCCATCCATCCATCCAGCCATCCATCCAGCCATCCATCCATCCATCCAACCTTCCAGCCAGCCATCCATCCAGCCGTCCATCCATCCAGCCATCCATCCAGCCATCCATCCATCCATCCACCCTTCTAGCCAGCCATCCATCCATCCATTCCTCCATCCAGCCATCCATCCAGCCATCCATCCATCCATCTCTCCAGCCAGCTATACATCCAGCCATCCATCCATTCAGCCATTCATCCAGCCATCCATCCATCCATCCATCCCTCCAGCCCGCCAGCCATTAAGCCATCCATCCATTCAGCCATCCATCCAGCCATCCATCCATCCCTCCAGCCAGCCATCCATCCAGCCATCCATCCATCCAGCCATCCAGCCAGCCATCCATCCATTCATCCATCCCTCCCGCCAACCATCCATTCAGCCATCCATCCATCCAGCCATCCATCCAGCCTTCCATCCATCCGTCCCTCCAGCCAGCCATCCATCCAGCCATCCATCCATCCAGCCTTCCATCCAGCCATCCATCCATCCATCCTTCCCTCCATCCAGCCATCCATCCAGCCATCAATCCATCCAGCCGCCCTTCCAGCCATCCATACATCCATCCCTCCCTCCAGCCAGTCATCCAACCAGCCATCCATCCATCCAGCCATCCATCCAGCCATCCATCCATCCATTCCTCCAGCCAGCCATTCATCCAGCCATCCATCCATCCAGCCATCCATCGAGCCATCCATTCATCCATCCATCCCTCCAGCCAGCCATCCATCCAGCCATCCATCCATCCAGCCATCCATCCATCCCTCCAGCCAGCCATCCATCCGGACATCCATCCATCCAGCCATCCATCCCTCCAGCCAGCCATCCATCCAGCCATCCCTCCATCCAGCCATCCATCCAGCCATCCATGCATTCTTCCATCTCTCCATCCAGCCATCCATCCAGCCATTCACCATCCATCCATACCTCCAGCCAGCCAGCCATCCATCCATCCATCCATCCAGCCATCCATGCAGCCATCCATCCATCAATCCATCCGCCCAGCCAGCCATCCATCCAGCCATCCAGCCATCCATCCATCCATCCATCCATTAATCCATCCCTCCAGCCAGCCATCCATCCAGCCATCCATCCATCCAGCCATCCATTCAGCAATCCATCCATCCATCCATCCCATCAGCCAGCCATCCATTCGGCCATCCATCCATCCAGCCATCCATCCATCCATCCCTCCAGCCAACCATCCATTCAGCCATCCATCCATCCAGCCATCCATCCAGCCATCCATCCATCCATCCATCCCTCCCGCCAGCCATCCATTCAGCCATCCATCCATCCAGCCATCCATCCAGCCATCCATCAATCCATCCGTCCCTCCAGCCAGCCATCCATCCAGCCATGCATCCATCCAGCCTTCCATCCAGCCATCCATCCAACCATCCTTCCCTCCAGCCAGCCATTCAACCAGCCATCCATCCATCCAGCCACCCATCCAGCCATCCATCCATCCATCCATCCCTCCAGCCAGTCATCCAACCAGCCATCCATCCATCCAGCCATCCATCCAGCCATCCATCCATCCATCCCTCCAGCCAGCCATTCATCCAGCCATCCATCCATTCAGCCATCCATCCAGCCATCCAACCATCCATCCCTCCAGCAAGCCATCCATCCAGCCATCCATTCATTCAGCCATCCATCCAGCCATCCACCATTCATCCATCTCTCCAGCCAGCCATACATCCAGCCATCCATCCATCCATCCAGCCATCCATCCATCCATCCATCCCTCCTTCCAGTCGGTCATTAAGCCATCCATCCATCCAGCCATCCATCCAGCCATCCATCCCTCTAGCCAGCCAGTCATCCAGCCATCCCTCCATCCAGCCATCCATCCAGCCATCAATCCATCCATCCATCCCTCCAGCCAGCCAACCATCCAGCCATCCCTCCATCCAGCTATCCATCCATCCATCCATCCCACCAGCCAGCCATCCATCGAGCCATCCATCCAGCTATCCATCCAGCCATCCATCCAGCCATCCAACCATTCATCCATCTCTCCAGCCAGCCATACATCCAGCCATCCATCCATCCAACCACCCATCCATCCATCCATCCATCCCACCTTCCAGCCAGTCATTAAGCCATCCATCCATCAAGCCATCCATCCATCCAGCCGTCCATTCAGCCATCCATCCATCCATCCATCCCTTCAGCCTGCCAGCCATCCATCCATCCATCCATCCAGCCATCCATCAAGCCATGCATCCATCCAGCCATCCAACCATCCAACCATCCATCCATCCATCCCGCCAGCGAGTCATCCATCCAGCCATCCATCCATCCAGCCATCCATCCTGCCATCCATTCATCAATCCATCCCTCCAGCCAGCCATCCATCAAGCCATCCATCCATCCAGCCGTCCATTCAGCCATACATCCAGCCATCCATCCATCCATCCAGCCATCCATCCATCCATCCATCCCTCCTTCCAGCCGGTCATTAAGCCATCCATCCATCCAGCCATCCATCCAGCCATCCATCCCTCTAGCCAGCCAGTCATCCAGCCATCCCTCCATCCAGCCATCCATCCAGCCATCAAACCATCCATCCATCCCTCCAGCCAGCCAACCATCCAGCCATCCCTCCATCCAGCTATCCATCCATCCATCCATCCCACCAGCCAGCCATCCATCGAGCCATCCATCCAGCTATCCATCCAGCCATCCATTCATCAATCCATCCCTCCAGCCAGCCATCCATCAAGCCATCCATCCATCCAGCCGTCCATTCAGCCATCCATCCTTCCATCCATCCCTTCAGCCTGCCAGCCATCCATCCATCCATCCATCCAGCCATCCATCAAGCCATGCATCCATCCAGCCATCCAACCATCCAACCATCCATCCATCCATCCCGCCAGCGAGTCATCCATCCAGCCATCCATCCATCCAGCCATCCATCCTGCCATCCATTCATCAATCCATCCCTCCAGCCAGCCATCCATCAAGCCATCCATCCATCCAGCCGTCCATTCAGCCATCCATCCATCCATCCATCCCTTCAGCCTGCCAGCCATCCATCCATCCAGCCATCCATCAAGCCATGCATCCATCCAGCCATCCAACCATCCAACCATCCATCCATCCATCCCGCCAGCGAGTCATCCATCCAGCCATCCATCCATCCAGCCATCCATCCTGCCATCCATCCATCCATCCATCCCTCCAGCCAGCCATTCATCCAGCCATCCATCCATCCAGCCATCCATCCAGCTGTACATCCATCCATCCATCCCTCTAGCAAGCCATCCATCCAGCCATCCAGCCATCCATCCAGCCATCCATCCATCCATCCATCCCTCCAGCCAGCCATCCATTCAGCCATCCCTCCATCAAGCCATCCATCCAGCCATCCATGCATTCATCCATCTCTCCATCTAGCCATCCATCCAGCCATTCATCCATCCATCCATACCTCCAGCCAGACAGCCATCCATCCATCCATCCATCCAGCCATCCATCCAGCCATCCATCCATCAATCCATCCGCCCAGCCAGCCAACCATCCAGCCATCCATCCACCCATTAATCCATCCCTCCAGCCAGCCATCCATCCAGCCATCCATCCATCCAACCATCCATTCAGCAATCCATCCATCCATCCAGCCCTCCAGCCAGCCATCCATTCGGCCATCCATCCATCCAGCCATCCATCCATCCATCCCTCCAGCCAGCCATCCATCCAGCCATCCATCCAGCCATCCAACCATTCATCCATCTCTCCAGCCAGCCATACATCCAGCCATCCATCCATCCAACCACCCATCCATCCATCCATCCATCCCACCTTCCAGCCAGTCGTTAAGCCATCCATCCATCCAGCCATCCATCCAGCCATCCATCCCTCCAGCCAGCCAGCCATCCAGCCATCCCTCCATCCAGCCATCCAGCCAGCCATCCATCCATCCATCCATCCCTCCAGCCAGCCAACCATCCAGCCTTCCCATCATCCAGCTATCCATCCATCCATCCATCCCACCAGCCAGCCATCCATCCAGCCATCCATCCAGCCATCCGTCCAGCCATCCATCCATCCATCCAACCCTCCAGTCAGCCATCCATCCAGCCATCCATCCATCGAGCCATCCATCCAGCCATCCATCCATCCCTCCAGACGGCCATCCATCCAGCCATTCCTCCATCCAACCATCGATCCAACCAACCATCCATCTCTCCAGACAGCCATACATCCAGCCATCCATCCATTCAGCCATTCATCCAGCCATCCATCCATCCATCCCTCCAGCCAGCCAGGCATTAAGCCATCCATCCATCCAGCCATCCATCAAGCCATCCATCCTTCCCTCCAGCCAGCCATCCATCCAGCGATCCCTCCATCCAGCCATCCATCCAGCCATCCATCCATCCATCCATCCAGCCATCCAGCCAACCATCCAGCCATCCCTCCATCCAGCCATCCATCCATCCGTCCATCCCTCCATCCAGCCATCCATCCAGCCATCCATCCATCCATCCATCCCTCCAGCCAGCCAACCATCCAGCCATCCCTCCATCCAGCTATCCATCCATCCATCCATCCCACCAGCCAGCCATCCATCCAGCCATCCATCCAGCCATCCGTCCAGCCATCCATCCATCCATCCAACCCTCCAGTCAGCCATCCATCCAGCCATCCATCCATCGAGCCATCCATCCAGCCATCCATCCATCCCTCCAGACGGCCATCCATCCAGCCATTCCTCCATCCAACCATCGATCCAACCAACCATCCATCTCTCCAGCCAGCCATACATCCAACCACCCATCCATCCATCCATCCATCCCACCTTCCAGCCAGTCATTAAGCCATCCATCCATCCAGCCATCCATCCAGCCATCCATCCCTCCAGCCAGCCAGCCATCCAGCCATCCCTCCATCCAGCCATCCAGCCAGCCATCCATCCATCCATCCATCCCTCCAGCCAGCCAACCATCCAGCCTTCCCATCATCCAGCTATCCATCCATCCCACCAGCCAGCCATCCATCCAGCCATCCATCCAGCCATCCGTCCAGCCATCCATCCATCCATCCAACCCTCCAGTCAGCCATCCATCCAGCCATCCATCCATCGAGCCATCCATCCAGCCATCCATCCATCCCTCCAGACGGCCATCCATCCAGCCATTCCTCCATCCAACCATCGATCCAACCAACCATCCATCTCTCCAGACAGCCATACATCCAGCCATCCATCCATTCAGCCATTCGTCCAGCCATCCATCCATCCATCCCTCCAGCCAGCCAGGCATTAAGCCATCCATCCATCCAGCCATCCATCAAGCCATCCATCCTTCCCTCCAGCCAGCCATCCATCCAGCGATCCCTCCATCCAGCCATCCATCCAGCCATCCATCCATCCATCCATCCAGCCATCCAGCCAACCATCCAGCCATCCCTCCATCCAGCCATCCATCCATCCGTCCATCCCTCCATCCAGCCATCCATCCAGCCATCCATCCATCCATCCATCCCTCCAGCCAGCCAACCATCCAGCCATCCCTCCATCCAGCTATCCATCCATCCATCCATCCCACCAGCCAGCCATCCATCCAGCCATCCATCCAGCCATCCGTCCAGCCATCCATCCATCCATCCAACCCCCCAGTCAGCCATCCATCCAGCCATCCATCCATCGAGCCATCCATCCAGCCATCCATCCATCCCTCCAGACGGCCATCCATCCAGCCATTCCTCCATCCAACCATCGATCCAACCAACCATCCATCTCTCCAGCCAGCCATACATCCAGCCATCCATCCATTCAGCCATTCATCCAGCCATCCATCCATCCATCCCTCCAGCCAGCCAGCCACTAAGCCATCCATCCATCCAGCCATCCATCAAGTCATCCATCCTTCCCTCCAGCCAGCCATCCATCCAGCGATCCCTCCATCCAGCCATCCATCCAGCCATCCATTCATCCATCCATCCAGCCATCCAGCCAACCATCCAGCCATCCCTCCATCCAGCCATCCATCCATCCGTCCATCCCTCCAGCCAGCCATCCATTCAGCCATCTATCCATCCAGCCATCCATCCAGCCATCCATCCATCAATCCATCCCTCCAGCCAGCCATCCATCCAGCCATCCATCAAAACCAGCCGTCCAGCCAGCCATCCATTCATCCATGCATCCCTCCAGCCAGCCATCCATCCAGTCATCCATCCATCCATCCATCACTCCAGCGAGCCAACCATCCAGCCATCCCTCCATCCAGCCATCCATCCATCCATCCCTCCAGCCACCCATCCAGCCATCCATCCATCAATCCATCCCTCCAGCCAGCCATCCATCCATCCATCCATTCGGCCATCCATCCAGCCATCCATCCATCCATCCATCCCTCCTGCCAGATATCCATCCAGCCATCCATCCATTCCTTCAGCCAGCCATCCATCCAGCCTTCCATCCATCCAGCCATCCATCCAGCCATCCATCCATCCATCCCTCCAGCCAGCCATCCATCCAGCCATCCATCCGTCCAGCCATCCATCCAGCCATCCATCCATCCATCCATCCCTCCAGCCAGCCATCCATCCAGCCAGCCATCCTTCCAGCCATCCACCCAGCCATCCATCCATCCATCCATCCCTTCAGCCAGCCATCCATCCAGCCAGCCATCCAGCCATCCATCCATCAATCCATCCCTCCAGCCAGCCATGCATCCAGCCATCCTTCTATCCAGCCATCCATCCAGCCATCCATCCATGACTCCATCCCTCCAGCCATCCACCCATCCATCCATCGATCTAGCCATCCATTCAGCCATCCATCCATCCCTGCAGCCAGCCATCCATCCATCCATCCAGCCATCCACCCAGCCATCCATCCATCCATCCCTCCAGCCAGCCAATCATCCAGCCATCCATCCATCCAGCCATCCATCCAGCCATCCATCCATCCATCCAACCTTCCAGCCAGCCATTCATCCAGCCGTCCATCCATCCAGCCATCCATCCAGCCATCCATCCATCCATCCACCCTTCTAGCCAGCCATCCATCCATCCATCCATCTCTCCAGCCAGCCATACATCCAGCCATCCATCCATTCAGCCATTCATCCAGCCATCCATCCATCCATCCCTCCAGCCAGCCAGCCACTAAGCCATCCATCCATCCAGCCATCCATCAAGCCATCCATCCTTCCCTCCAGCCAGCCATCCATCCAGCGATCCCTCCATCCAGCCATCCATCCAGCCATCCATTCATCCATCCATCCAGCCATCCAGCCAACCATCCAGCCATCCCTCCATCCAGCCATCCATCCATCCGTCCATCCCTCCAGCCAGCCATCCATTCAGCCATCTATCCATCCAGCCATCCATCCAGCCATCCATCCATCAATCCATCCCTTCAGCCAGCCATCCATCCAGCCATCCATCAAAACCAGCCGTCCAGCCAGCCATCCATTCATCCATGCATCCCTCCAGCCAGCCATCCATCCAGTCATCCATCCATCCATCCATCACTCCAGCGAGCCAACCATCCAGCCATCCCTCCATCCAGCCATCCATCCATCCATCCCTCCAGCCACCCATCCAGCCATCCATCCATCAATCCATTCCTCCAGCCAGCCATCCATCCATCCATCCATTCGGCCATCCATCCAGCCATCCATCCATCCATCCATCCCTCCAGCCAGATATCCATCCAGCCATCCATCCATTCCTTCAGCCAGCCATCCATCCAGCCTTCCATCCATCCAGCCATCCATCCAGCCATCCATCCATCCATCCCTCCAGCCAGCCATCCATCCAGCCATCCATCCGTCCAGCCATCCATCCAGCCATCCATCCATCCATCCATCCCTCCAGCCAGCCATCCATCCAGCCAGCCATCCTTCCAGCCATCCACCCAGCCATCCATCCATCCATCCATCCCTTCAGCCAGCCATCCATCCAGCCAGCCATCCAGCCATCCATCCATCAATCCAACCCTCCAGCCAGCCATGCATCCAGCCATCCTTCTATCCAGCCATCCATCCAGCCATCCATCCATGACTCCATCCCTCCAGCCATCCACCCATCCATCCATCGATCTAGCCATCCATTCAGCCATCCATCCATCCCTGCAGCCAGCCATCCATCCATCCATCCAGCCATCCACCCAGCCATCCATCCATCCATCCCTCCAGCCAGCCAATCATCCAGCCATCCATCCATCCAGCCATCCATCCAGCCATCCATCCATCCATCCAACCTTCCAGCCAGCCATTCATCCAGCCGTCCATCCATCCAGCCATCCATCCAGCCATCCATCCATCCATCCACCCTTCTAGCCAGCCATCCATCCATCCATCCATCTCTCCAGCCAGCCATACATCCAGCCATCCATCCATTCAGCCATTCATCCAGCCATCCATCCATCCATCCATCCCTCCAGCCCGCCAGCCATTAAGCCATCCATCCATTCAGCCATCCATCCAGCCATCCATCCATCCCTCCAGCCAGCCATCCATCCAGCCATCCATCCATCCAGCCATCCAGCCAGCCATCCATCCATCCATCCATCCCTCCCGCCAGCCATCCATTCAGCCATCCATCCATCCAGCCATCCATCCAGCCATCCATCCATCCGTCCCTCCAGCCAGCCATCCATCCAGCCATCCATCCATCCAGCCTTCCATCCAGCCATCCATCCATCCATCCTTCCCTCCATCCAGCCATCCATGCAGCCATCAATCCATCCAGCCGCCCATCCAGCCATCCATACATCCATCCCTCCCTCCAGCCAGTCATCCAACCAGCCATCCATCCATCCAGCCATCCATCCAGCCATCCATCCATCCATCCCTCCAGCCAGCCATTCATCCAGCCATCCATCCATCCAGCCATCCATCGAGCCATCCATTCATCCATCCATCCCTCCAGCCAGCCATCCATCCAGCCATCCATCCATCCAGCCATCCATCCATCCCTCCAGCCAGCCATCCATCCGGACATCCATCCACCCAGCCATCCATCCCTCCAGCCAGCCATCCATCCAGCCATCCCTCCATCCAGCCATCCATCCAGCCATCCATGCATTCTTCCATCTCTCCATCCAGCCATCCATCCAGCCATTCATCATCCATCCATACCTCCAGCCAGCCAGCCATCCATCCATCCACCCATCCAGCCATCCATCCAGCCATCCATCCATCAATCCATCCGCCCAGCCAGCCATCCATCCAGCCATCCAGCCATCCATCCATCCATCCATCCATTAATCCATCCCTCCAGCCAGCCATCCATCCAGCCATCCATCCATCCAGCCATCCATTCAGCAATCCATCCATCCATCCATCCCTTCAGCCAGCCATCCATTCGGCCATCCATCCATCCAGCCATCCATCCATCCATCCCTCCAGCCAACCATCCATTCAGCCATCCATCCATCCAGCCATCCATCCAGCCATCCATCCATCCATCCATCCCTCCCGCCAGCCATCCATTCAGCCATCCATCCATCCAGCCATCCATCCAGCCATCCATCAATCCATCCGTCCCTCCAGCCAGCCATCCATCCAGCCATCCATCCATCCAGCCTTCCATCCAGCCATCCATCCAACCATCCTTCCCTCCAGCCAGCCATTCAACCAGCCATCCATCCATCCAGCCACCCATCCAGCCATCCATCCATCCATCCATCCCTCCAGCCAGTCATCCAACCAGCCATCCATCCATCCAGCCATCCATCCAGCCATCCATCCATCCATCCATCCATCCCTCCAGCCAGCCATTCATCCAGCCATCCATCCATTCAGCCATCCATCCAGCCATCCAACCATCCATCCCTCCAGCAAGCCATCCATCCAGCCATCCATTCATTCAGCCATCCATCCAGCCATCCACCATTCATCCATCTCTCCAGCCAGCCATACATCCAGCCATCCATCCATCCATCCAGCCATCCATCCATCCATCCATCCCTCCTTCCAGCCGGTCATTAAGCCATCCATCCATCCAGCCATCCATCCAGCCATCCATCCCTCTAGCCAGCCAGTCATCCAGCCATCCCTCCATCCAGCCATCCATCCAGCCATCAATCCATCCATCCATCCCTCCAGCCAGCCAACCATCCAGCCATCCCTCCATCCAGCTATCCATCCATCCATCCATCCCACCAGCCAGCCATCCATCGAGCCATCCATCCAGCTATCCATCCAGCCATCCATTCATCAATCCATCCCTCCAGCCAGCCATCCATCAAGCCATCCATCCATCCAGCCGTCCATTCAGCCATCCATCCATCCATCCATCCCTTCAGCCTGCCAGCCATCCATCCATCCATCCATCCAGCCATCCATCAAGCCATGCATCCATCCAGCCATCCAACCATCCAACCATCCATCCATCCATCCCGCCAGCGAGTCATCCATCCAGCCATCCATCCATCCAGCCATCCATCCTGCCATCCATTCATCAATCCATCCCTCCAGCCAGCCATCCATCAAGCCATCCATCCATCCAGCCGTCCATTCAGCCATCCATCCATCCATCCATCCCTTCAGCCTGCCAGCCATCCATCCATCCAGCCATCCATCAAGCCATGCATCCATCCAGCCATCCAACCATCCAACCATCCATCCATCCATCCCGCCAGCGAGTCATCCATCCAGCCATCCATCCATCCAGCCATCCATCCTGCCATCCATCCATCCATCCATCCCTCCAGCCAGCCATTCATCCAGCCATCCATCCATCCAGCCATCCATCCAGCTATACATCCATCCATCCATCTCTCTAGCAAGCCATCCATCCAGCCATCCAGCCATCCATCCAGCCATCCATCCATCCATCCATCCCTCCAGCCAGCCATCCATCCAGCCATCCCTCCATCCAGCCATCCATCCAGCCATCCATGCATTCATCCATCTCTCCATCTAGCCATCCATCCAGCCATTCATCCATCCATCCATACCTCCAGCCAGACAGCCATCCATCCATCCATCCATCCAGCCATCCATCCAGCCATCCATCCATCAATCCATCCGCCCAGCCAGCCAACCATCCAGCCATCCATCCACCCATTAATCCATCCCTCCAGCCAGCCATCCATCCAGCCATCCATCCATCCAGCCATCCATTCAGCAATCCATCCATCCATCCAGCCCTCCAGCCAGCCATCCATTCGGCCATCCATCCATCCAGCCATCCATCCATCCATCCCTCCAGCCAGCCATCCATCCAGCCATCCATCCAGCCATCCAACCATTCATCCATCTCTCCAGCCAGCCATACATCCAGCCATCCATCCATCCAACCACCCATCCATCCATCCATCCATCCCTCCTTCCAGCCAGTCATTAAGCCATCCATCCATCCAGCCATCCATCCAGCCATCCATCCCTCCAGCCAGCCAGCCATCCAGCCATCCCTCCATCCAGCCATCCATCCAGCCATCCATCCATCCATCCATCCCTCCAGCCAGCCAACCATCCAGCCTTCCCATCATCCAGCTATCCATCCGTCCATCCATCCCACCAGCCAGCCATCCATCCAGCCATCCATCCAGCCATCCGTCCAGCCATCCATCCATCCATCCAACCCTCCAGTCAGCCATCCATCCAGCCATCCATCCATCGAGCCATCCATCCAGCCATCCATCCATCCCTCCAGACGGCCATCCATCCAGCCATTCCTCCATCCAACCATCGATCCAACCAACCATCCATCTCTCCAGACAGCCATACATCCAGCCATCCATCCATTCAGCCATTCATCCAGCCATCCATCCATCCATCCCTCCAGCCAGCCAGCCATTCAGCCATCCATCCATCCAGCCATCCATCAAGCCATCCGTCCTTCCCTCCAGCCAGCCATCCATCCAGCGATCCCTCCATCCAGCCATCCATCCAGCCATCCATCCATCCATCCATCCAGCCATCCAGCCAACCATCCAGCCATCCCTCCATCCAGCCATCCATCCATCCGTCCATCCCTCCATCCAGCCATCCATCCAGCCATCCATCCATCCATCCATCCCTCCAGCCAGCCAACCATCCAGCCATCCCTCCATCCAGCTATCCATCCATCCATCCATCCCACCAGCCAGCCATCCATCCAGCCATCCATCCAGCCATCCGTCCAGCCATCCATCCATCCATCCAACCCTCCAGTCAGCCATCCATCCAGCCATCCATCCATCGAGCCATCCATCCAGCCATCCATCCATCCCTCCAGACGGCCATCCATCCAGCCATTCCTCCATCCAACCATCGATCCAACCAACCATCCATCTCTCCAGCCAGCCATACATCCAGCCATCCATCCATTCAGCCATTCATCCAGCCATCCATCCATCCATCCCTCCAGCCAGCCAGCCACTAAGCCATCCATCCATCCAGCCATCCATCAAGCCATCCATCCTTCCCTCCAGCCAGCCATCCATCCAGCGATCCCTCCATCCAGCCATCCATCCAGCCATCCATCCATCCATCCATCCAGCCATCCAGCCAACCATCCAGCCATCCCTCCATCCAGCCATCCATCCATCCGTCCATCCCTCCAGCCAGCCATCCATTCAGCCATCTATCCATCCAGCCATCCATCCAGCCATCCATCCATCAATCCATCCCTCCAGCCAGCCATCCATCCAGCCATCCATCAAAACCAGCCGTCCAGCCAGCCATCCATTCATCCATGCATCCCTCCAGCCAGCCATCCATCCAGTCATCCATCCATCCATCCATCACTCCAGCGAGCCAACCATCCAGCCATCACTCCATCCAGCCATCCATCCATCCATCCCTCCAGCCACCCATCCAGCCATCCATCCATCAATCCATCCCTCCAGCCAGCCATCCATCCATCCATCCATTCGGCCATCCATCCAGCCATCCATCCATCCATCCATCCCTCCAGCCAGATATCCATCCAGCCATCCATCCATTCCTTCAGCCAGCCATCCATCCAGCCTTCCATCCATCCAGCCATCCATCCAGCCATCCATCCATCCATCCCTCCAGCCAGCCATCCATCCAGCCATCCATCCGTCCAGCCATCCATCCAGCCATCCATCCATCCATCCATCCCTCCAGCCAGCCATCCATCCAGCCAGCCATCCTTCCAGCCATCCATCCAGCCATCCATCCATCCATCCATCCCTTCAGCCAGCCATCCATCCAGCCAGCCATCAAGCCATCCATCCATCAATCCATCCCTCCAGCCAGCCATGCATCCAGCCATCCTTCTATCCAGCCATCCATCCAGCCATCCATCCATGACTCCATCCCTCCAGCCATCCACCCATCCATCCATCGATCTAGCCATCCATTCAGCCATCCATCCATCCCTGCAGCCAGCCATCCATCCAGCCTTCCATCCATCCAGCCATCCGTCCAGCCATCCATTAATCCATCCATTCCTCCAGCCAGCAATCCATCCAGCCATCCATCCAGCCATCCATCCAGCCATCCATTCATCCATCCATCCCACCAGCCAGCCATCCATCCAGCCATCCAGCCAGCCATCCATCCAGCCATCCATCCATCCAGCCATCCATCCATCCATCCATCCATCCCTCCAGCCAGCCAGTCATTAAGCCATCCATCCATCCAGCCATCCATCCAGCCATGCATCCATCCATCCATCCCTCCAGCCAGCCATCCATCCAGCCATCCCTCCAACCAGACATCCATTCAGCCAGCCAACCATCCAGCCATCCATCCATCCATCCATCCATCCATCCAGACATCCATCCATCCAGCCATCCTTCCAGCCATCCATCCATCAATCCATCCCTCCAGCCAGCCTGCCATCCAGCCATCCATCCATCCCGGCGTCCATCCAGCCATCCATCCATCCATCCATCCCTCCAGCCAGCCATCCATCCAGCCATCCATCCATCCAGCCATCCATTCAGCCATCCATCCATCCATCCATCACTCCAGCCAGCCATCCATCCAGCCATCCATCCATCCAGCCATCTATCAAGCAATCCATCCATCCAGCCATCCATTCCTCCAGCCAGCCATCCATCCCGCCATCCATCCATCCAGCCATCCATACAGCCAGCCATCCATCCATCCCTCCAGCCAGCCATCCATCCAGCAATCCATCCGTCCAGCCATACATCCAGCCATCCGTCGCTACATCCATCCCTCCAGCCAGCCATCCATCCAGCGATCCATCCATCCAGCCAGCCATCCAGCCATCCATCCATCCCTCCAGCCAGCCATCTATCCAGCCATCCTTCCATCCATCCATCCATCCAGCAATCCATCCAGCCATCCATCCATCCATCCATCCCTCCAGCCAGTCATCCATCCAGCCATCCATCCATCCAGCCATCCACCCAGCCATCCATCCATCCATTCCTCCAGCCAGCCAATCATCCAGCCATCCATCCATCCAGCCATCCATCCAGCCATCCATCCATCCATCCAACCTTCCAGCCAGCCATCCATCCAGCCGTCCATCCATCCAGCCATCCATCCAGCCATCCATCCATCCATCCATCTCTCCAGCCAGCCATACATCCAGCCATCCATCCATTCAGCCATTCATCCAGCCATCCATCCATCCATCCATCCCTCCAGCCAGCCAGCCATTAAGCCATCCATCCATTCAGCCATCCATCCAGCCATCCATCCATCCCTCCAGCCAGCCATCCATCCAGCCATCCCTCCATCCAGCCATCCATCCAGCCATCCATCCATCCATCCATCCATCCATCCAGCCAGCCAACCATCCAGCCATCCCCCCAGACAGCCATCCATCCATCCAACCATCCCTCCAGCCATTCATCCATCCAGACATCTATCCATCCAGCCATCCATCCAGCCATCCATCCATCAATCCATCCCTCCAGCCAGCCATCCATCAAGTCATCCATCCAAACCAGCCGTCCATCCAGCCATCCATCCATCCATGCATCCCTCCAGCCAGCCATCCATCCAGCGATCCATCCATCCATCCCTCCAGCCATCCATCCATCCATCCAGGCAGCCAACCATCCAGCCATCCCCCCATACAGCCATCCATCCATCCATCCATCCCTCCAGCCATTCATCCATCCAGCCATCGATCCAGCCATCCATCCATCAATCCATCCCTCCAGCCTGCCATCCATCCAGCCATCCATCCATCCAGCAGTCCATCCAGCCATCCATCCATTCCTCCAGACAGCCATCCATCCAGCCATCCATCCATCCAACCCTCCAGCAAGCCATCCATCCAGCCATCCATCCATCCATCCCTCCAGCCAGCTATCCATCCAACCATCCATCCATCCAGCCATCCATTTAGCCATCCATCCAGCCATCCATCCATCCAGCCATCAATCCAGCCAGCCATCCATCCATCCATTCCTCCAGCCAGCCATCCATCCAGCCATCCATCTATCCAGCCATCCATCCAGCCATCCATCCATCCATCCCTCCAGCCAGCCATCCATCCAGCCATCCAGCCAGCCAACCATTCAGTCATCGCTCCATCCAGCCATCCATCCATCCACCCATCCCTCCAGCCATTCATCCATCCAGTCATCCATCCAGCCATCGATCCATCCATCCATCCCTCCAGCCAGATATCATTCCAGCCATCCATCCATCCAGCCATCCATTCAGCCACCCATCCAGCCATCCATCCATCCAGCCATCCATCCAGCCATCCATCGATCCATCCATCCATTCCTTCAGCCAGCCATCCATCCAGCCATCCATCCATCCAGCCATCCATCCAGCCATCCATCCATCCATCCATCCCTCCAGCCAGCCATCCATCCAGCCATCCATCCGTCCAGCCATCCATCCAGCCATCCATCCATCCATCCATCCCTCCAGCCAGCCAATCATCCAGCCATCCATCCATCCAGCCATCCATCCAGCCATCCATCCATCCATCCAACCTTCCAGCCAGCCATCCATCCAGCCGTCCATCCATCCAGCCATCCATCCAGCCATCCATCCATCCATCCACCCTTCTAGCCAGCCATCCATCCATCCATTCCTCCATCCAGCCATCCATCCAGCCATCCATCCATCCATCCATCTCTCCAGCCAGCCATACATCCAGTCATCCATCCATTCAGCCATTCATCCAGCCATCCATCCATCCATCCATCCCTCCAGCCAGCCAGCCATTAAGCCATCCATCCATTCAGCCATCCATCCAGCCATCCATCCATCCCTCCAGCCAGCCATCCATCCAGCCATCCCTCCATCCAGCCATCCATCCAGCCATCCATCCATCCATCCATCCATCCAGCCAGCCAACCATCCAGCCATCCCCCCATACAGCCATCCATCCATCCATCCATCCCTCCAGCCATTCATCCATCCTGCCATCTATCCATCCAGCCATCCATCCAGCCATCCATCCATCAATCCATCCCTCCAGCCAGCCATCCATCAAGCCATCCATCCAAACCAGCCGTCCATCCAGCCATCCATCCATCCATGCATCCCTCCAGCCAGCCATCCATCCAGCCATCCATCCATCCAGCCAACCATCCAGCCATCCATCCATCCATCCATCCCTCCAGCCAGCCATCCATCCAGCTATCCATCATTCCAGCCATCCATCCAGCCAACCATCCATCCATCCATCCCTCGAGCCAGCCATCCATCCAGCCATCCATCCTTCCAGCCATCCATCCAGCCATCCATCCATCCATCCATCCCTCCAGCCAGCCATCCATCCAGCCAGCCCTCCAGCCATCCATCCATCAATCCATCCCTCCAGCCAGCCATGCATCCAGCCATCCTTCCATTAAGCCATCCATCCAGACATCCATCCATGACTCCATCCCTCCAGCCAACCATCCATCCATCCATCGATCTAGCTATCCATTCAGCCATCCATCCATCCATCCATCCCTGCAGCCAGCCATCCATCCAGCCTTCCATCCATCCAGCCATCCGTCCAGCCATCCATTAATCCATCCATTCCTCCAGCCAGCAATCCATCCAGCCAACGATCCAGCCATCCATCCATCCATCCATCACTTCATCCAGCCATCCATCCAGCCATCCATCCAGCCATCCATCCATCCAGCCATCCATCGAGCCATCCATCCATCCATCCATCCCTCCAGCCAGCCATCCATCCAGCCATCCATCCATCCAGCCACCCATCCATCCATCCATCCATGCCTCCAGCCAGCCATCCATCCGGACATCCATCCATCCAGCCATCCATCCAGCCACCCATCCATCCATCCATCCCTCCAGCCAGCCATCCATCCAGCCATCCATCTATCCAGCGTTCAAACCGCCAACCATCCATCCATCCCTCCAGTCAGCCATCCAACCATCCATCCCTCCAGCCAGCCATCCATCCAGCCATCCATCCATCCAGCAATCCATCCAGCCATCCATCCATCCAGCCATCCATCCCTCCAGCCAGCCAGTCATTAAGCCATCCATCCATCCAGCCATCCATCCAGCCATGCATCCATCCATCCATCCCTCCAGCCAGCCATCCATCCAGCCATCCCTCCAACCAGACATCCATCCAGCCAGCCAACCATCCAGCCATCCATCCATCCATCCATCCATCCATCCAGACATCCATCCATCCAGCCATCCTTCCAGCCATCCATCCATCAATCCATCCCTCCAGCCAGCCTGCCATCCAGCCATCCATCCATCCCGGCGTCCATCCAGCCATCCATCCATCCATCCATCCCTCCAGCCAGCCAGTCATTAAGCCATCCATCCATCCAGCCATCCATCCAGCCATGCATCCATCCATCCATCCCTCCAGCCAGCCATCCATCCAGCCATCCCTCCAACCAGACATCCATCCAGCCAGCCAACCATCCAGCCATCCATCCATCCATCCATCCATCCATCCAGACATCCATCCATCCAGCCATCCTTCCAGCCATCCATCCATCAATCCATCCCTCCAGCCAGCCTGCCATCCAGCCATCCATCCATCCCGGCGTCCATCCAGCCATCCATCCATCCATCCATCCCTCCAGCCATCCACCCATCCATCCATCGATCTAGCCATCCATTCAGCCATCCATCCATCCCTGCAGCCAGCCATCCATCCAGCCTTCCATCCATCCAGCCATCCGTCCAGCCATCCATTAATCCATCCATTCCTCCAGCCAGCAATCCATCCAGCCATCCATCCAGCCATCCATCCAGCCATCCATTCATCCATCCATCCCACCAGCCAGCCATCCATCCAGCCATCCAGCCAGCCATCCATCCAGCCATCCATCCATCCAGCCATCCATCCATCCATCCATCCATCCCTCCAGCCAGCCATCCATCCAGCCATCCATCCATCCAGCCATCCATTCAGCCATCCATCCATCCATCCATCACTCCAGCCAGCCATCCATCCAGCCATCCATCCATCCAGCCATCTATCCAGCAATCCATCCATCCAGCCATCCATTCCTCCAGCCAGCCATCCATCCCGCCATCCATCCATCCAGCCATCCATACAGCCAGCCATCCATCCATCCCTCCAGCCAGCCATCCATCCAGCAATCCATCCGTCCAGCCATACATCCAGCCATCCGTCGCTACATCCATCCCTCCAGCCAGCCATCCATGCAGCGATCCATCCATCCAGCCAGCCATCCAGCCATCCATCCATCCCTCCAGCCAGCCATCTATCCAGCCATCCTTCCATCGATCCATCCATCCAGCAATCCATCCAGCCATCCATCCATCCATCCATCCCTCCAGCCAGTCATCCATCCAGCCATCCATCCATCCAGCCATCCACCCAGCCATCCATCCATCCATCCCTCCAGCCAGCCAATCATCCAGCCATCCATCCATCCAGCCATCCATCCAGCCATCCATCCATCCATCCAACCTTCCAGCCAGCCATCCATCCAGCCGTCCATCCATCCAGCCATCCATCCAGCCATCCATCCATCCATCCATCTCTCCAGCCAGCCATACATCCAGCCATCCATCCATTCAGCCATTCATCCAGCCATCCATCCATCCATCCATCCCTCCAGCCAGCCAGCCATTAAGCCATCCATCCATTCAGCCATCCATCCAGCCATCCATCCATCCCTCCAGCCAGCCATCCATCCAGCCATCCCTCCATCCAGCCATCCATCCAGCCATCCATCCATCCATCCATCCATCCATCCAGCCAGCCAACCATCCAGCCATCCCCCCATACAGCCATCCATCCATCCAACCATCCCTCCAGCCATTCATCCATCCAGACATCGATCCATCCAGCCATCCATCCAGCCATCCATCCATCAATCCATCCCTCCAGCCAGCCATCCATCAAGTCATCCATCCAAACCAGCCGTCCATCCAGCCATTCATCCATCCATGCATCCCTCCAGCCAGCCATCCATCCAGCGATCCATCCATCCATCCCTCCAGCCATCCATCCATCCATCCAGGCAGCCAACCATCCAGCCATCCCCCCATACAGCCATCCATCCATCCATCCATCCCTCCAGCCATTCATCCATCCAGCCATCGATCCAGCCATCCATCCATCAATCCATCCCTCCAGCCTGCCATCCATCCAGCCATCCATCCATCCAGCAGTCCATCCAGCCATCCATCCATTCCTCCAGACAGCCATCCATCCAGCCATCCATCCATCCAACCCTCCAGCAAGCCATCCATCCAGCCATCCATCCATCCATCCCTCCAGCCAGCTATCCATCCAACCATCCATCCATCCAGCCATCCATTTAGCCATCCATCCAGCCATCCATCCATCCAGCCATCAATCCAGCCAGCCATCCATCCATCCATTCCTCCAGCCAGCCATCCATCCAGCCATCCATCTATCCAGCCATCCATCCAGCCATCCATCCATCCATCCCTCCAGCCAGCCATCCATCCAGCCATCCAGCCAGCCAACCATTCAGTCATCGCTCCATCCAGCCATCCATCCATCCACCCATCCCTCCAGCCATCCATCCATCCAGTCATCCATCCAGCCATCGATCCATCCATCCATCCCTCCAGCCAGATATCATTCCAGCCATCCATCCATCCAGCCATCCATTCAGCCACCCATCCAGCCATCCATCCATCCAGCCATCCATCCAGCCATCCATCGATCCATCCATCCATTCCTTCAGCCAGCCATCCATCCAGCCATCCATCCATCCAGCCATCCATCCAGCCATCCATCCATCCATCCATCCCTCCAGCCAGCCATCCATCCAGCCATCCATCCGTCCAGCCATCCATCCAGCCATCCATCCATCCATCCATCCCTCCAGCCAGCCAATCATCCAGCCATCCATCCATCCAGCCATCCATCCAGCCATCCATCCATCCATCCAACCTTCCAGCCAGCCATCCATCCAGCCGTCCATCCATCCAGCCATCCATCCAGCCATCCATCCATCCATCCACCCTTCTAGCCAGCCATCCATCCATCCATTCCTCCATCCAGCCATCCATCCAGCCATCCATCCATCCATCCATCTCTCCAGCCAGCCATACATCCAGCCATCCATCCATTCAGCCATTCATCCAGCCATCCATCCATCCATCCATCCCTCCAGCCAGCCAGCCATTAAGCCATCCATCCATTCAGCCATCCATCCAGCCATCCATCCATCCCTCCAGCCAGCCATCCATCCAGCCATCCCTCCATCCAGCCATCCATCCAGCCATCCATCCATCCATCCATCCATCCAGCCAGCCAACCATCCAGCCATCCCCCCATACAGCCATCCATCCATCCATCCATCCCTCCAGCCATTCATCCATCCTGCCATCTATCCATCCAGCCATCCATCCAGCCATCCATCCATCAATCCATCCCTCCAGCCAGCCATCCATCAAGCCATCCATCCAAACCAGCCGTCCATCCAGCCATCCATCCATCCATGCATCCCTCCAGCCAGCCATCCATCCAGCCATCCATCCATCCAGCCAACCATCCAGCCATCCATCCATCCATCCATCCCTCCAGCCAGCCATCCATCCAGCTATCCATCATTCCAGCCATCCATCCAGCCAACCATCCATCCATCCATCCCTCGAGCCAGCCATCCATCCAGCCATCCATCCTTCCAGCCATCCATCCAGCCATCCATCCATCCATCCATCCCTCCAGCCAGCCATCCATCCAGCCAGCCCTCCAGCCATCCATCCATCAATCCATCCCTCCAGCCAGCCATGCATCCAGCCATCCTTCCATTAAGCCATCCATCCAGACATCCATCCATGACTCCATCCCTCCAGCCAACCATCCATCCATCCATCGATCTAGCTATCCATTCAGCCATCCATCCATCCATCCATCCCTGCAGCCAGCCATCCATCCAGCCTTCCATCCATCCAGCCATCCGTCCAGCCATCCATTAATCCATCCATTCCTCCAGCCAGCAATCCATCCAGCCATCCATCCAGCCATCCATCCATCCATCCATCACTTCATCCAGCCATCCATCCAGCCATCCATCCAGCCATCCATCCATCCAGCCATCCATCGAGCCATCCATCCATCCATCCATCCCTCCAGCCAGCCATCCATCCATCCATCCATCCAGCCACCCATCCATCCATCCATCCATGCCTCCAGCCAGCCATCCATCCGGACATCCATCCATCCAGCCATCCATCCAGCCACCCATCCATCCATCCATCCCTCCAGCCAGCCATCCATCCAGCCATCCATCTATCCAGCGTTCAAACCGCCAACCATCCATCCATCCCTCCAGTCAGCCATCCAACCATCCATCCCTCCAGCCAGCCATCCATCCAGCCATCCATCCATCCAGCAATCCATCCAGCCATCCATCCATCCATCCATCCATCCCTCCAGCCAGCCAGTCATTAAGCCATCCATCCATCCAGCCATCCATCCAGCCATGCATCCATCCATCCATCCCTCCAGCCAGCCATCCATCCAGCCATCCCTCCAACCAGACATCCATCCAGCCAGCCAACCATCCAGCCATCCATCCATCCATCCATCCATCCATCCAGACATCCATCCATCCAGCCATCCTTCCAGCCATCCATCCATCAATCCATCCCTCCAGCCAGCCTGCCATCCAGCCATCCATCCATCCCGGCGTCCATCCAGCCATCCATCCATCCATCCATCCCTCCAGCCAGCCATCCATCCAGCCATCCATCCATCCAGCCATCCATTCAGCCATCCATCCATCCATCCATCACTCCAGCCAGCCATCCATCCAGCCATCCATCCATCCAGCCATCTATCCAGCAATCCATCCATCCAGCCATCCATTCCTCCAGCCAGCCATCCATCCCGCCATCCATCCATCCAGCCATCCATACAGCCAGCCATCCATCCATCCCTCCAGCCAGCCATCCATCCAGCAATCCATCCGTCCAGCCATACATCCAGCCATCCGTCGCTACATCCATCCCTCCAGCCAGCCATCCATGCAGCGATCCATCCATCCAGCCAGCCATCCAGCCATCCATCCATCCCTCCAGCCAGCCATCTATCCAGCCATCCTTCCATCCATCCATCCATCCAGCAATCCATCCAGCCATCCATCCATCCATCCATCCCTCCAGCCAGTCATCCATCCAGCCATCCATCCATCCAGCCATCCACCCAGCCATCCATCCATCCATCCCTCCAGCCAGCCAATCATCCAGCCATCCATCCATCCAGCCATCCATCCAGCCATCCATCCATCCATCCAACCTTCCAGCCAGCCATCCATCCAGCCGTCCATCCATCCAGCCATCCATCCAGCCATCCATCCATCCATCCATCTCTCCAGCCAGCCATACATCCAGCCATCCATCCATTCAGCCATTCATCCAGCCATCCATCCATCCATCCATCCCTCCAGCCAGCCAGCCATTAAGCCATCCATCCATTCAGCCATCCATCCAGCCATCCATCCATCCCTCCAGCCAGCCATCCATCCAGCCATCCCTCCATCCAGCCATCCATCCAGCCATCCATCCATCCATCCATCCATCCATCCAGCCAGCCAACCATCCAGCCATCCCCCCATACAGCCATCCATCCATCCAACCATCCCTCCAGCCATTCATCCATCCAGACATCTATCCATCCAGCCATCCATCCAGCCATCCATCCATCAATCCATCCCTCCAGCCAGCCATCCATCAAGTCATCCATCCAAACCAGACGTCCATCCAGCCATCCATCCATCCATGCATACCTCCAGCCAGCCATCCATCCAGCGATCCATCCATCCATCCCTCCAGCCATCCATCCATCCATCCAGGCAGCCAACCATCCAGCCATCCCCCCATACAGCCATCCATCCATCCATCCATCCCTCCAGCCATTCATCCATCCAGCCATCGATCCAGCCATCCATCCATCAATCCATCCCTCCAGCCTGCCATCCATCCAGCCATCCATCCATCCAGCAGTCCATCCAGCCATCCATCCATTCCTCCAGACAGCCATCCATCCAGCCATCCATCCATCCAACCCTCCAGCAAGCCATCCATCCAGCCATCCATCCATCCATCCCTCCAGCCAGCTATCCATCCAACCATCCATCCATCCAGCCATCCATTTAGCCATCCATCCAGCCATCCATCCATCCAGCCATCAATCCAGCCAGCCATCCATCCATCCATTCCTCCAGCCAGCCATCCATCTATCCAGCCATCCATCCAGCCATCCATCCATCCATCCCTCCAGCCAGCCATCCATCCAGCCATCCAGCCAGCCAACCATTCAGTCATCGCTCCATCCAGCCATCCATCCATCCACCCATCCCTCCAGCCATCCATCCATCCAGTCATCCATCCAGCCATCGATCCATCCATCCATCCCTCCAGCCAGATATCATTCCAGCCATCCATCCATCCAGCCATCCATTCAGCCACCCATCCAGCCATCCATCCATCCAGCCATCCATCCAGCCATCCATCGATCCATCCATCCATTCCTTCAGCCAGCCATCCATCCAGCCATCCATCCATCCAGCCATCCATCCAGCCATCCATCCATCCATCCATCCCTCCAGCCAGCCATCCATCCAGCCATCCATCCGTCCAGCCATCCATCCAGCCATCCATCCATCCATCCATCCCTCCAGCCAGCCAATCATCCAGCCATCCATCCATCCAGCCATCCATCCAGCCATCCATCCATCCATCCAACCTTCCAGCCAGCCATCCATCCAGCCGTCCATCCATCCAGCCATCCATCCTGCCATCCATCCATCCATCCACCCTTCTAGCCAGCCATCCATCCATCCATTCCTCCATCCAGCCATCCATCCAGCCATCCATCCATCCATCCATCTCTCCAGCCAGCCATACATCCAGCCATCCATCCATTCAGCCATTCATCCAGCCATCCATCCATCCATCCATCCCTCCAGCCAGCCAGCCATTAAGCCATCCATCCATTCAGCCATCCATCCAGCCATCCATCCATCCCTCCAGCCAGCCATCCATCCAGCCATCCCTCCATCCAGCCATCCATCCAGCCATCCATCCATCCATCCATCCATCCAGCCAGCCAACCATCCAGCCATCCCCCCATACAGCCATCCATCCATCCATCCATCCCTCCAGCCATTCATCCATCCTGCCATCTATCCATCCAGCCATCCATCCAGCCATCCATCCATCAATCCATCCCTCCAGCCAGCCATCCATCAAGCCATCCATCCAAACCAGCCGTCCATCCAGCCATCCATCCATCCATGCATCCCTCCAGCCAGCCATCCATCCAGCCATCCATCCATCCAGCCAACCATCCAGCCATCCATCCATCCATCCATCCCTCCAGCCAGCCATCCATCCAGCTATCCATCATTCCAGCCATCCATCCAGCCAACCATCCATCCATCCATCCCTCGAGCCAGCCATCCATCCAGCCATCCATCCTTCCAGCCATCCATCCAGCCATCCATCCATCCATCCATCCCTCCAGCCAGCCATCCATCCAGCCAGCCCTCCAGCCATCCATCCATCAATCCATCCCTCCAGCCAGCCATGCATCCAGCCATCCTTCCATTAAGCCATCCATCCAGACATCCATCCATGACTCCATCCCTCCAGCCAACCATCCATCCATCCATCGATCTAGCTATCCATTCAGCCATCCATCCATCCATCCATCCCTGCAGCCAGCCATCCATCCAGCCTTCCATCCATCCAGCCATCCGTCCAGCCATCCATTAATCCATCCATTCCTCCAGCCAGCAATCCATCCAGCCATCCATCCAGCCATCCATCCATCCATCCATCACTTCATCCAGCCATCCATCCAGCCATCCATCCAGCCATCCATCCATCCAGCCATCCATCGAGCCATCCATCCATCCATCCATCCCTCCAGCCAGCCATCCATCCAGCCATCCATCCATCCAGCCACCCATCCATCCATCCATCCATGCCTCCAGCCAGCCATCCATCCGGACATCCATCCATCCAGCCATCCATCCAGCCACCCATCCATCCATCCATCCCTCCAGCCAGCCATCCATCCAGCCATCCATCTATCCAGCGTTCAAACCGCCAACCATCCATCCATCCCTCCAGTCAGCCATCCAACCATCCATCCCTCCAGCCAGCCATCCATCCAGCCATCCATCCATCCAGCAATCCATCCAGCCATCCATCCATCCATCCATCCATCCCTCCAGCCAGCCAGTCATTAAGCCATCCATCCATCCAGCCATCCATCCAGCCATGCATCCATCCATCCATCCCTCCAGCCAGCCATCCATCCAGCCATCCCTCCAACCAGACATCCATCCAGCCAGCCAACCATCCAGCCATCCATCCATCCATCCATCCATCCATCCAGACATCCATCCATCCAGCCATCCTTCCAGCCATCCATCCATCAATCCATCCCTCCAGCCAGCCTGCCATCCAGCCATCCATCCATCCCGGCGTCCATCCAGCCATCCATCCATCCATCCATCCCTCCAGCCAGCCATCCATCCAGCCATCCATCCATCCAGCCATCCATTCAGCCATCCATCCATCCATCCATCCCTCCAGCCAGCCATCCATCCAGCCATCCATCCATCCAGCCATCTATCCAGCAATCCATCCATCCAGCCATCCATTCCTCCAGCCAGCCATCCATCCAGCCATCCATCCATCCAGCCATCCATACAGCCAGCCATCCATCCATCCCTCCAGCCAGCCATCCATCCAGCAATCCATCCGTCCAGCCATACATCCAGCCATCCGTCGCTACATCCATCCCTCCAGCCAGCCATCCATCCAGCGATCCATCCATCCAGCCAGCCATCCAGCCATCCATCCATCCCTCCAGCCAGCCATCTATCCAGCCATCCTTCCATCCATCCATCCATCCAGCAATCCATCCAGCCATCCATCCATCCATCCATCCATCCCTCCAGCCAGTCATCCATCCAGCCATCCATCCATCCAGCCATCCACCCAGCCATCCATCCATCCATCCCTCCAGCCAGCCAATCATCCAGCCATCCATCCATCCAGCCATCCATCCAGCCATCCATCCATCCATCCAACCTTCCAGCCAGCCATCCATCCAGCCGTCCATCCATCCAGCCATCCATCCAGCCATCCATCCATCCATCCATCTCTCCAGCCAGCCATACATCCAGCCATCCATCCATTCAGCCATTCATCCAGCCATCCATCCATCCATCCATCCCTCCAGCCAGCCAGCCATTAAGCCATCCATCCATTCAGCCATCCATCCAGCCATCCATCCATCCCTCCAGCCAGCCATCCATCCAGCCATCCCTCCATCCAGCCATCCATCCAGCCATCCATCCATCCATCCATCCATCCAGCCAGCCAACCATCCAGCCATCCCCCCATACAGCCATCCATCCATCCAACCATCCCTCCAGCCATTCATCCATCCAGCCATCTATCCATCCAGCCATCCATCCAGCCATCCATCCATCAATCCATCCCTCCAGCCAGCCATCCATCAAGTCATCCATCCAAACCAGCCGTCCATCCAGCCATCCATCCATCCATGCATCCCTCCAGCCAGCCATCCATCCAGCGATCCATCCATCCATCCTTCCAGCCATCCATCCACCCATCCAGGCAGCCAACCATCCAGCCATCCCCCCATACAGCCATCCATCCATCCCTCCAGCCATTCATCCATCCAGCCATCGATCCAGCCATCCATCCATCAATCCATCCCTCCAGCCTGCCATCCATCCAGCCATCCATCCATCCAGCAGTCCATCCAGCCATCCATCCATTCCTCCAGACAGCCATCCATCCAGCCATCCATCCATCCAACCCTCCAGCAAGCCATCCATCCAGCCATCCATCCATCCATCCCTCCAGCCAGCTATCCATCCAACCATCCATCCATCCAGCCATCCATTTAGCCATCCATCCAGCCATCCATCCATCCAGCCATCAATCCAGCCAGCCATCCATCCATCCATTCCTCCAGCCAGCCATCCATCCAGCCATCCATCTATCCAGCCATCCATCCAGCCATCCATCCATCCATCCCTCCAGCCAGCCATCCATCCAGCCATCCAGCCAGCCAACCATTCAGTCATCGCTCCATCCAGCCATCCATCCATCCACCCATCCCTCCAGCCATCCATCCATCCAGTCATCCATCCAGCCATCGATCCATCCATCCATCCCTCCAGCCAGATATCATTCCAGCCATCCATCCATCCAGCCATCCATTCAGCCACCCATCCAGCCATCCATCCATCCAGCCATCCATCCAGCCATCCATCGATCCATCCATCCATTCCTTCAGCCAGCCATCCATCCAGCCATCCATCCATCCAGCCATCCATCCAGCCATCCATCCATCCATCCATCCCTCCAGCCAGCCATCCATCCAGCCATCCATCCGTCCAGCCATCCATCCAGCCATCCATCCATCCATCCATCCCTCCAGCCAGCCAATCATCCAGCCATCCATCCATCCAGCCATCCATCCAGCCATCCATCCATCCATCCAACCTTCCAGCCAGCCATCCATCCAGCCGTCCATCCATCCAGCCATCCATCCAGCCATCCATCCATCCATCCACCCTTCTAGCCAGCCATCCATCAATCCATTCCTCCATCCAGCCATCCATCCAGCCATCCATCCATCCATCCATCTCTCCAGCCAGCCATACATCCAGCCATCCATCCATTCAGCCATTCATCCAGCCATCCATCCATCCATCCATCCCTCCAGCCAGCCAGCCATTAAGCCATCCATCCATTCAGCCATCCATCCAGCCATCCATCCATCCCTCCAGCCAGCCATCCATCCAGCCATCCCTCCATCCAGCCATCCATCCAGCCATCCATCCATCCATCCATCCATCCAGCCAGCCAACCATCCAGCCATCCCCCCATACAGCCATCCATCCATCCATCCATCCCTCCAGCCATTCATCCATCCTGCCATCTATCCATCCAGCCATCCATCCAGCCATCCATCCATCAATCCATCCCTCCAGCCAGCCATCCATCAAGCCATCCATCCAAACCAGCCGTCCATCCAGCCATCCATCCATCCATGCATCCCTCCAGCCAGCCATCCATCCAGTCATCCAGCCATCCATCCATCACTCCAGCCAGCCAACCATCCATCCATTCCTTCAGCCAGCCATCCATCCAGCCATCCATCCATCCAGCCAACCATCCAGCCATCCATCCATCCATCCATCCCTCCAGCCAGCCATCCATCCAGCTATCCATCATTCCAGCCATCCATCCAGCCAACCATCCATCCATCCATCCCTCGAGCCAGCCATCCATCCAGCCATCCATCCTTCCAGCCATCCATCCAGCCATCCATGCATCCCTCCAGCCAGCCATCCATCCAGCCAGCCCTCCAGCCATCCATCCATCAATCCATCCCTCCAGCCAGCCATGCATCCAGCCATCCTTCCATTAAGCCATCCATCCAGACATCCATCCATGACTCCATCCCTCCAGCCAACCATCCATCCATCCATCGATCTAGCTATCCATTCAGCCATCCATCCATCCATCCATCCCTGCAGCCAGCCATCCATCCAGTCTTCCATCCATCCAGCCATCCGTCCAGCCATCCATTAATCCATCCATTCCTCCAGCCAGCAATCCATCCAGCCATCCATCCAGCCATCCATCCATCCATCCATCACTTCATCCAGCCATCCATCCAGCCATCCATCCAGCCATCCATCCATCCAGCCATCCATCGAGCCATCGATCCATCCATCCATCCCTCCAGCCAGCCATCCATCCAGCCATCCATCCATCCAGCCACCCATCCATCCATCCATCCATGCCTCCAGCCAGCCATCCATCCGGACATCCATCCATCCAGCCATCCATCCAGCCACCCATCCATCCATCCATCCCTCCAGCCAGCCATCCATCCAGCCATCCATCTATCCAGCGTTCAAACCGCCAACCATCCATCCATCCCTCCAGTCAGCCATCCAACCATCCATCCCTCCAGCCAGCCATCCATCCAGCCATCCATCCATCCAGCAATCCATCCAGCCATCCATCCATCAATCCATCCATCCAGCCATCCATCCAGCCATCCATTCAGCCATCCATTCAGCCATCCATTCATCCATCCATCCTGCCATCCATCAATCCATCCATCCATCCAGCCATTCTACCAGCCACCCATCCATCCATCCAGCCAACCAGCCATCCATCCATCCATCCATCCATCCAGCCAGCCATACAGACATCTAGCCATCCATCCAGCCATCCATCCAGCCATCCACCATCCTTCCATCCCTCCAGCCAGCCATCCATCCAGCCATCCATCCAACCAGCCATCCATCCAACCATCCACCCATCCATCACTCCAGCCAGCCATCCATCCAGCCATCCATCCAGCCAGCCATCCATCCATCCACCCATCCATCCATCCATCCATCCCTCCATCCTGCCATCCATCCATCCCTCCAGCCAATCGTCCATCCAGCCATCCATCCATCCATCCCTCCAGCCAATCGTCCATCCATCCAGCAATCCATCCAGCCATCCATCCATCAATGGGATCTACCCCATTTATGGGATCTACCCCAGAATACTGAAGGAGGCTGGAGAGGAAATTCCTGAGGCCTTGACAGAAATCTTTGGATCCTCGCTGTCTTCAGGGGATGTCCCGGAGGACTGGAGAATAGCCAATGTTGTTCCTCTGTTTAAGAAGGGTAGCAAGGATAATCCCGGGAACTACAGGCCGGTGAGCCTGACATCAGTGGTAGGGAAATTACTGGAGAGAATTCTTCGAGACAGGATCTACTCCCATTTGGAAGCAAATGGACGTATTAGTGAGAGGCAGCACGGTTTTGTGAAGGGAAGGTCGTGTCTCACTAACTTGATAGAGTTTTTCGAGGAGGTCACTAAGATGATTGATGCAGGTAGGGCAGTAGATGTTGTCTATATGGACTTCAGTAAGGCTTTTGACAAGGTCCCTCATGGTAGACTAGTACAAAAGGTGAAGTCACACGGGATCAGGGGTGAACTGGCAAGGTGGATACAGAACTGGCTAGGCCATAGAAGGCAGAGGGTAGCAATGGAGGGATGCTTTTCTCATTGGAGGGCTGTGACCAGTGGTGTTCCACAGGGATCAGTGCTGGGACCTTTGCTCTTTGTAGTATATATAAATGATTTGGAGGAAAATGTAACTGGTCTGATTAGTAAGTTTGCAGACGACACAAAGGTTGGTGGAATTGCGGATAGCGATGAGGACTGTCTGAGGATACAGCAGGATTTAGATTGTCTGGAGACTTGGGCGGAGAGATGGCAGATGGAGTTTAATCCGGACAAATGTGTGGTAATGCATTTTGGAAGGGCTAATGCAGGTAGGGAATATACAGTGAATGGTAGAACCCTCAAGAGTATTGAAAGTCAAAGAGATCTAGGAGTACAGGTCTACAGGTCATTGAAAGGGGCAACACAGGTGGAGAAGGTAGTCAAGAAGGCATACGGCATGCTTGCCTTCATTGGCCGGGGCATTGAGTATAAGAATTGGCAAGTCATGTTGCAGCTGTATAGAACCTTAGTTAGGCCACACTTGGAGTATAGTGTTCAATTCTGGTCGCCACACTACCAGAAGGATGTGGAGGCTTTAGAGAGGGTGCAGAAGAGATTTACCAGAATGTTGCCTGGTATGGAGGGCATAAGCTATGAGGAGCGATTGAATAAACTCGGTTTGTTCTCACTGGAACGAAGGAGGTTGAGGGGCGACCTGATAGAGGTATACAAAATTATGAGGGGCATAGACAGAGTGGATAGTCAGAGGCTTTTCCCCAGGGTAGAGGGGTCAATTACTAGGGGGCATAGGTTTAAGGTGAGAGGGGCAAAGTTTAGAGTAGATGTACGAGGCAAGTTTTTTACGCAGAGGGTAGTGGGTGCCTGGAACTCACTACCGGAGGAGGTAGTGGAAGCAGGGACGATAGGGACATTTAAGGGGCATCTTGACAAATATATCATTAGGATGGGAATAGAAGGATACGGACCCAGGAAGTGTAGAATATTGTAGTTTAGTCGGGCAGTATGGTCGGCACGGGCTTGGAGGGCCGAAGGGCCTGTTCCAGTGCTGTACATTTCTTTGTTCTTTGTTCTTTGTTTGTTCAATCCATCCATCCAGCCATCCATCCAGCCATCCGTTCAGCCATCCATTCAGCCATCCATTCATCCATCCATCCAGCCATCCTTCAATCCATCCATCCATCCAGCCATTCTACCAGCCACCCATCCATCCATCCAGCCAACCAGCCATCCATCCATCCATCCAGCCAGCCATCCAGACATCTAGCCACCCATCCAGCCATCCATCCAGCCATCCACCATCCTTCCATCCCTCCAGCCAGCCATCCATCCAGCCATCCATCCAACCAGCCATCCATCCAACCATCCACTCATCCATCACTCCAGCCAGCCATCCATCCAGCCATCCATCCAGCCAGCCATCCATCCAGCCACCCATCCATCCATCCATCCCTCCAGCCTGCCATCCATCCAGCCATCCATCCATCCATCCCTCCAGCAAATCGTCCATCCAGCCATCCATCCATCCAGCCATCCAACCAGCCATCCATCCATCCATCCATCCCTCCAGCCAGCCATCCACCCAGCCATCCCTCCATCCATCCGCCCATCCATCCATCCATCCAGCCATCCAACCATCCAGCCAGCCGTCCATCCAGCCATCCCTCCATACAGCCATTCATCCAGCTATCCATCCATCCGTCACCCTCGCCAGCCATCCATCCAGCCATCCCTCCATCCAGCCATGCATCCAGCCATCCATCCATCCATCCATCCATCCATCCAGCCATCCATCCAGCCATCCATCCATCCAGCCTTCCAGCCATCCAGCCATCCATCCATCCAACCATCCATCCATCCAGCCATCCATCCAACCATCCATCCAGCCATCCATCAAGCCATCCACCATCCAGCCATCCATCCAGCCATCCATCCATCCATCCATCCCGCCAGCGAGTCATCCATCCAGCCATCCATCCATCCAGCCATCCATCCTGCCATCCATCCATCCATCCATCCCTCCAGCCAGCCATTCATCCAGCCATCCATCCATCCAGCCATCCGTCCAGCTATCCATCCATCCATCCTTCCATCCCTCCAGCAAGCCATCCATCCAGCCATCCAGCCATCCATCCAGCCATCCATCCATCCATCCATCCCTCCAGCCAGCCATCCATCCAGCCATCCCTCCATCCAGCTATCCATCCAGCCATCCATGCATTCATCCATCTCTCCATCCAGCCATCCATGCAGCCATTCATCCATCCATCCATACCACAAGCCAGCCAGCCATCCATTCATCCATCCATCCAGCCATCCATCCAGCCATCCATCCATCAAACCATCCGCCCAGCCAGACATCCATCCAGCCATCCAGCCATCCAGCCATCCATCCATCCATCCATCCATTAATCCATCCCTCCAGCCAGCCATCCATCCAGCCATCCATCCATCCAGCCATCCATTCAGCAATACATCCATCCATCCATCCCTTCAGCCAGCCATCCATTCGGCCATCCATCCATCCAGCCATCCATCCAGCCATCCATCCATCCAGCCATCCATCCATCCATCCAGCCATCCATCCAGCCACCCATCCATCCAGCCTTCCAGCCATCCAGCCATCCATCCATCCAACCATCCCTCCAGCCAGCCATCCACCCAGCCATCCCTCCATCCATCCGTCCATCCATCCATCCATCCAGCCATCCAACCATCCAGCCAGCCGTACAGCCAGCCATCCCTCCATACAGCCATTCATCCAGCCATCCATCCATCCGTCACCCCCGCCAGCCATCCATCCAGCCATCCCTCCATCCAGCCATGCATCCAGCCATCCATCCATCCATCCATCCATCCATCCATCCAGCCATCCATCCAGCCATCCATCCATCCAGCCTTCCAGCCATCCAGCCATCCATCCATCCAACCATCCATCCTTCCAGCCATCCATCCATCCATCCATCCATCCAGCCATCCTTCATGCCATCCATCCATCCAGCCATCCATCCAGCCATCCATCCATCCATCCATCCCGCCAGCGAGTCATCCATCCAGCCATCCATTTATCCAGCCATCCATCCTGCCATCCATCCATCCATCCATCCCTCCAGCCAGCCATTCATCCAGCCATCCATCCATCCAGCCATCCATCCAGCCATCCATCCATCCATCCGTCCCTTCAGCCAGCCATCCATCCAGCCATCCATCCATCCAGCCTTCCATCCAGCCATCCATCCATCCATCCATCCCGCCAGCGAGACATCCATCCAGCCATCCATTCATCCATCCATCCCTCCAGCCAGCCATCCATCCAGCCATCCCTCGATCCAGCCATCCATCCAGCCATCCATGCATTCATCCATCTCTCCATCCAGCCATCCATCCAGCCATTCATCCATCCATCCATACCTCCAGCCAGCCAGTCATCCATCCATCCAGCCATCCAGCCATCCATCCAACCATCCATCCATTAATCCATCCCTCCAGCCAGCCATCCATCCAGCCATCCATCCATCCAGCCATCCATTCAGCAATCCATCCATCCATCCATCCATTCAGCCAGCCATCCATTCGGCCATCCATCCATCCAGCCATCCATCCATCCATCCCTCCAGCCAGCCATCCATCCAGCCATCCATCCATCCAGCCATCCATCCAGCCATCCATCCATCCATCCATCCCTCCCGCCAGCCATCCATCCAGCCATCCATCCATCCATTCAGCCATCCATCCATCCGTCCCTCCAGCCAGCCATCCATCCAGCCATCCATCCATCCAGCCTTCCATCCAGCCATCCATCCATCCATCCTTCCCTCCAGCCAGCCATCCATCCAGCCATCCATCCATCCAAACGCCCATCCAGCCATCCATACATCCATCCATCCCTCCAGCCAGTCATCCAACCAGCCATCCATCCATCCAGCCATCCATCCATCCATCCCTCCAGCCAGCCATTCATCCAGCCATCCATCCATCCAGCCATCCATCGAGCCATCCATTCATCCATCCATCCCTCCAGCCAGCCATCCATCCAGCCATCCATCCATCCAGCCATCCATCCATCCCTCCAGCCAGCCATCCATCCGGACCTCCATTCATCCAGCTATCCATCCCTCCAGCCAGCCATCCATCCAGCCATCCCTCCATCCAGCCATCCATCCAGCCATCCATGCATTCATCCATCTCTCCATCCAGCCATCCATCCAGCCATTCGTCCATCCATCCATACCTCCAGCCAGCCAGCCATCCATCCATCCATCCATCCAGCCATCAATCCACCCATCCATCCATCAATCCATCCGCCCAGCCAGCCATCCATCCAGCCATCCAGCCATCCAGCCATCCATCCATCCATCCATCCATTAATCCATCCCTCCAGCCAGCCAGCCATCCAGCCATCCATCCATCCAGCCATCCATTCAGCAATCCGTCCATCCATCCATCCCTTCAGCCAGCCATCCATTCGGCCAACCATCCATCCAGCCATCCATCAATCCATCCCTCCAGCCAGCCATCCATCCAGCCATCCATCCATCCAGCCATCCATCCAGCCATCCATCCATCCATCCATCCCTCCCGCCAGCCATCCATTCAGCCATCCATCCATCCAGCCATCCATCCAGCCATCCATCAATCCATCCGTCCCTCCAGCCAGTCATCCATCCAGCCATCCATCCATCCAGCCTTCCATCCAGCCATCCATCCAACCATCCTTCCCTCCAGCCAGCCATCCAACCAGCCATCCATCCATCCAGCCGCCCATCCAGCCATCCATCCATCCATCCATCCCTCCAACCAGTCATCCAACCAGCCATCCATCCATCCAGCCATCCATCCAGCCATCCATCCATCCATCCATCCCTCCAGCCAGCCATTCATCCAGCCATCCATCCATTCAGCCATCCATCCAGCCATCCAACCATCCATCCCTCCAGCAAGCCATCCATCCAGCCATCCATCCATCCAGCCATCCATCCAGCCATCCATCCATCCATCCATCCCTCCACCCAGCCATTCATCCAGCCATCCATCCATTCAGCCATCCATCCAGCCATCCAACCATCCATCCCTCCAGCAAGCCATCCATCCAGCCATCCATTCATCCAGCCATCCATCCAGCCATCCATCCATCCATCCATCCCTCCAGCCAGCCATCCATCCAGCCATCCCTCCATCCAGCCATCCATCCAGCCATCCAACCATTCATCCATCTCTCCAGCCAGCCATACATCCAGCCATCCATCCATCCATCCAGCCATCCATCATCCATCCATCCCTCCTTCCAGCCAGTCATTAAGCCATCCATCCATCCAGCCATCCATCCAGCCATCCATCCCTCCTGCCAGCCAGCCATCCAGCCATCCCTCCATCCATCCCTCCATCCAGCCATCCATCCATCCATCCCTCCAGCCAGCCAACCATCCAGCCATCCCTCCATCCAGCTATCCATCCATCCATCCATCCCACCATCCAGCCATCCATCCAGGCATCCATCCAGCAATCCATCCAGCTGTCCATTCATCAATCCATCCCTCCAGCCAGCCATCCATCAAGCCATCCATCCATCCAGCCGTCCATTCAGCCATCCATCATTCCATCCATCCCTTCAGCCTGCCAGCCATCCAGCCATCCATCCATCCAGCCATCCATCCAGCCATCCATCCCTCCAGCCAGCCATCCATCCAGCCATCCATCCGTACAGCCATCCATCCATCCAGCCATCCATCCATCCATCCATCCCTCCAGCCAGTCATCCAACCAGCCATCCATCCATCCAGCCATCCATCCAGCCATCCATCCATCCATCCATCCCTCCAGCCAGCCATTCATCCAGCCATCCATCCATTCAGCCATCCATCCAGCCATCCAACCAGCCATCCCTCCAGCAAGCCATCCATCCAGCCATCCATTCATTCAGCCATCCATCCAGCCATCCAACCATTCATCCATCTCTCCAGCCAGCCATACATCCAGCCATCCATCCATCCATCCAGCCATCCATCCATCCATCCATCCCTCCTTCCAGCCAGTCATTAAGCCATCCATCCATTCAGCCAGCCATCCATCCCTCCAGCCAGCCAGTCATCCAGCCATCCCTCCATCCAGCCATCCATCCAGCCATCCATCCATCCCTCCAGCCAGCCAACCATCCAGCCATCCCTCCATCCAGCTATCCATCCATCCAGCCAGCCATCCATCCAGCCATCCATCCATCCAGCCATCCATCCATCCAGCCATCCATCCAGCCATCCATCCATCAATCCATCCGCCCAGCCAGCCATCCATCCAGCCATCCATCCACCCATTAATCCATCCCTCCAGCCAGCCATCCATCCAGCCATCCATTCAGCAATCCATCCATCCCTTCAGCCAGCCATCCATTCGGCCATCCATCCATCCAGGCATCCATCCATCCATCCCTCCAGCCAGCCATCCATCCAGCCATCCATCCATCCAGCCATCCGTCCAGCCATCCATCCATCCATCCCTCCCGCCAGCCATCCATCCAGCCATCCAACCAGCCATCCAACCATTCATCCATCTCTCCAGCCAGCCATACATCGAGCCATCCATCCATCCAACCAGCCATCCATCCATCCATCCATCCATCCCTCCTTCCAGCCAGTCATTAAGCCATCCATCCATCCAGCCATCCATCCAGCCATCCATCCCTCCAGCCAGCCAGCCATCCAGCCATCCCTCCATCCAGCCATCCATCCAGCCATCCATCCATCCATCCATCCCTCCAGCCAGCCAACCATCCAGCCATCCCTCCATCCAGCTATCCATCCATCCATCCCACCAGCCAGCCATCCATCCAGCCATCCATCCAGCTATCCATCCAGCCATCCATTCATCAATCCATCCCTCCAGCCAGCCATTCATCAAGCCATCCATCCATCCAGCCGACCATTCAGCCATCCATCCATCCATCCATCCCTTCAGCCTGCCAGCCATCCATCCATTCATCCATCCAGCCATCCATCAAGCCATCCATCCATCCAGCCATCCATCCATTCATCCATCCATCCCGCCAGCGAGTCATCCATCCATCCATCCATCCATCCAGCCATCCATCCTGCCATCCATCCATCCATCCATCCCTCCAGCCAGCCATTCATCCAGCCATCCATCCATCCAGCCATCCATCCAGCTATCCATCCATCCACCCATCCATCCCTCTAGCAAGCCATCCATCCAGCCATCCAGCCATCCATCCAGCCATCCATCCATCCATCCATCCCTCCAGCCAGCCATCCATCCAGCCATCCCTCCATCCAGCCATCCATCCAGCCATCCATGCATTCATCCATCTCTACATCCCGCCATCCATCCAGCCATTCATCCATCCATTCATACCTCCAGCCAGACAGCCATCCATCCATCCATCCATCCATCAATCCATCCGCCCAGCCAGCCATCCATCCAGCCATCCAGCCATCCACCCATTAATCCATCCCTGCAGCCAGCCATCCATCCAGCCATCCATCCATCCAGCCATCCATTCAGCAATCCATCCATCCATCCATCCCTTCAGCCAGCCATCCATTCGGCCATCCATCCATCCAGCCATCCATCCATCCATCCCTCCAGCCAGCCATCCATCCAGCCATCCATTCATCCAGCCATCCATCCAGCCATTCATCCATCCATCCATCCCTCCAGCCAGCCATCCATCCAGCCATCCCTCCATCCAGCCATCCATCCAGCCATCCAACCATTCATCCATCTCTCCAGCCAGCCATACATCCAGCCATCCATCCATCCATCCAGCCATCCATCATCCATCCATCCCTCCTTCCAGCCAGTCATTAAGCCATCCATCCATCCAGCCATCCATCCAGCCATCCATCCCTCCTGCCAGCCAGCGATCCAGCCATCCCTCCATCCATCCCTCCATCCAGCCATCCATCCATCCATCCCTCCAGCCAGCCAACCATCCAGCCATCCCTCCATCCAGCTATCCATCCATCCATCCATCCCACCAGCCAACCATCCATCCAGGCATCCATCCAGCAATCCATCCAGCTGTCCATTCATCAATCCATCCCTCCAGCCAGCCATCCATCAAGCCATCCATCCATCCAGCCGTCCATTCAGCCATCCATCCATCCATCCATCCCTTCAGCCTGCCAGCCATCCAGCCATCCATCCATCCACCCATCCATCCAGCCATCCATCCCTCCAGCCAGCCATCCATCCAGCCATCCATCCGTCCAGCCATCCATCCATCCATCCAGCCATCCATCCATCCATTCCTCCAGCCAGCCATCCATCCAGCCATCCATCCTTCCAGCTATCCATCCAGCCATCCATCCATCCAACCACCGCTCCAGCCAGCCATCCATCCAGCCAGCCATCCAGCCATCCATCCATCAATCCATCCCTCCAGCTTGCCATGCATCCAGCCATCCATCCTTCCAGCTATCCATCCAGCCATCCATCCATCCAACCATCGCTCCAGCCATCCATCCATCCAGCCATCCATCCAGCCATCCATCCCTCCAGCCAGCCATCCATCCAGCCATCCATCCGTCCAGCCATCCATCCATCCATCCATCCATCCATCCATCCATTCCTCCAGCCAGCCATCCATCCAGCCATCCATCCTTCCAGCTATCCATCCAGCCATCTATCCATCCAACCATCGCTCCAGCCAGCCATCCTTCCATCCAGCCATCCATCCAGACATCCATCCATGACTCCATCCCTCCAGCCAGCCATCCATCCATCCATCGATCTAGCCATCCATTCAGCCATCCATCCATCCATCCATCCCTGCAGCCAGCCATCCATCCAGCCTTCCATCCATCCAGACATCCGTACAGCCATTCATTAATCCATCCATTCCTCCAGCCAGCAATCCATCCAGCCATCCAGCCAGCCATCCATCCAGCCATCCATCCATCCATCCATCACTCCAGCCAGCCATCCATCCAGCCATCCATCCATCCAGCCATCCATCGAGCCATCCATCCATCCATCCCTCCAGCCAGCCATCCGTCCAGCCATCCATCCATCCAGCCATCCATCCATCCATCCATCCATCCAACCCTCCAGCTAGCCATCCATCCGGACATCCATCCATCCAGCCATCCATCCCTCCAGCCAGCCATCCATCCAGCCATCCCTCCATCCAGCCATCCATCCAGCCATCCATGCACTCATCCATCTCTCCATCCAGCCATCCATCCAGCCATTCATCCATCCATCCATACCTCCAGCCATCCATCCATCAATCCATCCCTCCAGCCAGCCATGCATCCAGCCCTCCCTCCATCCAGCTATCCATCCATCCATCCATCCATCCCACCAGCCAGCCATCCATCCAGCCATCCATCCAGCTATCCATCCAGCCATCCATTCATCAATCCATTCCTCCAGCCAGCCATCCATCAAGCCATCCATCCATCCAGCCGTCCATTCAGCCATCCATCCATCCATCCATCCCTTCAGCCTGCCAGCCATCCAGCCATCCATCCATCCAGCCATCCATCCAGCCATCCATCCATCCCTCCAGCCAGCCATTCATCCAGCCATCCATCCATTCAGCCATGCATCCAGCCATCCATCCATCCTTCCATCCCTCCAGCCAGCCATCCATCCAGCCATCCATCCGTCCAGCCATCCATCCATCCAACCATCCATCCATCCCTCCAGCCAGCCATCCATCCAGCCATCCATCCTTCCAGCCATCCATCCAGCCATCCATCCATCCATCCATCCCTCCAGCCAGCCATCCATCCAGCCAACCATCCAGCCATCCATCCATCAGTCCATTCCTCCAGCCAGCCATGCATCCAGCCATCCTTCCATCCAGCCATCCATCCAGACATCCATCCATGACTCCATCCCTCCAGCCAGCCATCCATCCATCCATCGATCTACCCATCCATTCAGCCATCCATCCATCTATCCATCCCTGCAGCCAGCCATCCATCCAGCCTTCCATCCATCCAGCCATCCGTCCAGCCATTCATTAATCCATCCATTCCTCCAGCCAGCAATCCATCCAGCCATCCATTCAGCCATCCATCCAGCCATCCATCCATCCGTCCATCACTCCAGCCAGCCATCCATCCAGCCATCCATCCATCGAGCCATCCATCGAGCCATCCATCCATCCATCCCTCCAGCCAGCCATCCATCCAGCCATCCATCCATCCAGCCATCCATCCATCCATCCATCCATCCATCCATCCCTCCAGCCAGCCATCCATCCGGACATCCATCCATCCAGCCATCCATCCCTCCAGCCAGCCAACCATCCAGCCATCCCTCCATCCAGCTATCCATCCATCAATCCATCCCACAAGCCAGCCATCCATCCAGCCATCCATCCAGCTATCCATCCAGCCATCCATTCATCAATCCATCCCTCCAACCAGCCATCCATCAAGCCATCCATCCATCCAGCCGTCCATTCAGCCATCCATCCATCCATCCATCCCTTCAGCCTGCCAGCCATCCATCCATCCATCCATCCAGCCATCCATCAAGCCATCCATCTATCCAGCCATCCATCCATTCATCCATCCATCCATCAATCCCGCAAGCGAGTCATCCATCCAGCCATCCATCCATCCAGCCATCCATCCTGCCATCCATCCATCCATCCATCCCTCCAGCCTGCCATTCATTCAGCCATCCATCCATCCAGCCAGCCATCCAGCTATCCATCCATCCATCCATCCATCCCTCTAGCAAGCCATCCAGCCAGCCATCCAGCCATCTATCCAGCCATCCATCCATCCATCCATCCCTCCAGCCAGCCATCCATCCAGCCATCCCTCCATCCAGCCATCCATCTAGCCATCCATGCATTCATCCATCTCTCCATCAAGCCATCCATCCAGCCATTCATCCATCCATCCATACCTCCAGCCAGACAGCCATCCTTCCATCCATCCATCCAGCCTTCCATCCAGCCATCCATCCATCCATCCTTCCCTCCAGCCAGCCATCCATCCAGCCATCCATCCATCCAGCCTCCCATCCAGTCATCCATCCATCCATCCATCCCTCCAGCCAGTCATCCAACCAGCCATCCATCCATCCAGCCATCCATCCATCCATCCATCCATCCATCCATCCCTCCAGCCAGCCATTCATCCAGCCATCCATCCATTCAGCCATCCATCCAGCCATCCAACCATCCATCCCTCCAGCAAGCCATCCATCCAGCCATCCATTCATCCAGCCATCCATCCAGCCATCCATCCATCCACCATCCCTCCAGCCAGCCATCCATCAAGGCATCCCTCCATCCAGCCATCCATCCAGCCATCCAACCATTCATCCATCTCTCCAGCCAGCCATACATCCAGCCATCCATCCATCCATCCAGCCATCCATTCAGCAATCCATCCATCCATCCATCCCTTCAGCCATCCATCCATTCAGCCATCCATCCAGCCATCCATCCATCCATCCATCCCTCCAGCCAGCCATCCATCCAGCCATCCATCCGTCCAGCCATCCATCCATCCATCCATCCATCCATCCCTCCAGCCAGCCATCCATCCAGCCATCCATCCTTCCATCCATCCAGCCAGCCATCCATCCAGCCATTCATCCATCCATCCATACCTCCAGCCAGACAGCCATCCATCCATCCATCCATCCAGCCATCCATCCAGCCATCCATCCATCTATCCATCCGCCCAGCCAGCCATCCATCCAGCCATCCAGCCATCCACCCATTAATCCATCCCTCCAGCCAGCCATCCATCCAGCCATCCATCCATCCAGCCATCCATTCAGCAATCCATCCATCCATCCATCCCTTCAGCCAGCCATCCATTCGGCCATCCATCCATCCAGCCATCCATCCATCCATCCCTCCAGCCAGCCATCCATCCAGCCATCCATCCATCCAGCCATCCATCCAGCCATCCATACATCCATCCATCCCTCCCGGCAGCCATCCATTCAGCCATCCATCCATCCAGCCATCCATCCAGCCATCCATCCATCCGTCCCTCCAGCCAGCCATCCATCCATCCATCCATCCAGCATTCCATCAAGCCATCCATCCATCCATCCTTCCCTCCAGCCAGCCATCCATCCAGCCATCCATCCATCCAGCCGCCCATCCAGCCATCCATCCATCCATCCATCCCTCCAGCCAGTCATCCAACCAGCCATCCATCCATCCAGCCATCCATCCAGCCATCCATCCATCCATCCATCCCTCCACCCAGCCATTCATCCAGCCATCCATCCATTCAGCCATCCATCCAGCCATCCAACCATCCATCCCTCCAGCAAGCCATCCATCCAGCCATCCATTCATCCAGCCATCCATCCAGCCATCCATCCATCCATCTATCCCTCCAGCTAGCCATCCATCCAGCCATCCCTCCATCCAGCCATCCATCCAGCCATCCAACCATTCATCCATCTCTCCAGCCAGCCATACATCCAGCCATCCATCCATCCATCCAGCCATCCATCATCCATCCATCCCTCCTTCCAGCCAGTCATTAAGCCATCCATCCATCCAGCCATCCATCCAGCCATCCATCCCTCCTGCCAGCCAGCCATCCAGCCATCCCTCCATCCAGCCATCCATCCAGCCATCCATCCATCCATCCCTCCAGCCAGCCAACCATCCAGCCATCCCTCCATCCAGCTATCCATCCATCCATCCATCCCACCAGCCAGCCATCCATCCAGGCATCCATCCAGCAATCCATCCAGCTGTCCATTCATCAATCCATCCCTCCAGCCAGCCATCCATCAAGCCATCCATCCATCCAGCCGTCCATTCAGCCATCCATCCATCCATCCATCCCTTCAGCCTGCCAGCCATCCAGCCATCCATCCATCCAGCCATCCATCCAGCCATCCATCCCTCCAGCCAGCCATCCATCCAGCCATCCATCCGTCCAGCCATCCATCCATCCATCCATCCATCCATCCATTCCTCCAGCCAGCCATCCATCCAGCCATCCATCCTTCCAGCTATCCATCCAGCCATCCATCCATCCAACCATCGCTCCAGCCAGCCATTCATCCAGCCAGCCATCCAGCCATCCATCCATCAATCCATCCCTCCAGCTTGCCATGCATCCAGCCATCCTTCCATCCAGCCATCCATCCAGACATCCATCCATGACTCCATCCCTCCAGCCAGCCATCCATCCATCCATCGATCTAGCCATCCATTCAGCCATCCATCCATCCATCCCTGCAGCCAGCCATCCATCCAGCCTTCCATCCATCCAGCCATCCGTACAGCCATTCATTAATCCATCCATTCCTCCAGCCAGCAATCCATCCAGCCATCCATCCAGCCATCCATCCAGCCATCCATCCATCCATCCATCACTCCAGCCAGCCATCCATCCAGCCATCCATCCATCCAGCCATCCATCGAGCCATCCATCCATCCATCCCTCCAGCCAGCCATCCGTCCAGCCATCCATCCATCCAGCCATCCATCCATCCATCCATCCATCCATCCCTCCAGCCAGCCATCCATCCGGACATCCATCCATCCAGCCATCCATCCCTCCAGCCAGCCATCCATCCAGCCATCCCTCCATCCAGCCATCCATCCAGCCATCCATGCACTCATCCATCTCTCCATCCAGCCATCCATCCAGCCATTCATCCATCCATCCATACCTCCAGCCATCCAGCCATCCATCCATCAATCCATCCCTCCAGCCAGCCATGCATCCAGCCCTCCCTCCATCCAGCTATCCATCCATCCATCCATCCCACCAGCCAGCCATCCATCCAGCCATCCATCCAGCTATCCATCCAGCCATCCATTCATCAATCCATTCATCCAGCCAGCCATCCATCAAGCCATCCATCCATCCAGCCGTCCATTCAGCCATCCATCCATCCATCCATCCCTTCAGCCTGCCAGCCATCCAGCCATCCATCCATCCAGCCACCCATCCAGCCAGCCATCCATCCATCCATCCCTCCAGCCAGCCATTCATCCAGCCATCCATCCATTCAGCCATCCATCCAGCCATCCATCCATCCATCCATCCCTCCAGCCAGCCATCCATCCAGCCATCCATCCGTCCAGCCATCCATCCATCCAACCATCCATCCATCCCTCCAGCCAGCCATCCATCCAGCCATCCATCCTTCCAGCCATCCATCCAGCCATCCATCCATCCATCCATCCCTCCAGCCAGCCATCCATCCAGCCAACCATCCAGCCATCCATCCATCTGTCCATTCCTCCAGCCAGCCATGCATCCAGCCATCCTTCCATCCAGCCATCCATCCAGACATCAATCCATGACTCCATCCCTCCAGCCAGCCATCCATCCATCCATCGATCTAGCCATCCATTCAGCCATCCATCCATCCATCCATCCCTGCAGCCAGCCATCCATCCAGACTTCCATCCATCCAGCCATCCGCCCAGCCATTCATTAATCCATCCATTCCTCCAGCCAGCAATCCATCCAGCCATCCATTCAGCCATCCATCCAGCCATCCATCCATCCGTCCATCACTCCAGCCAGCCATCCATCCAGCCATCCATCCATCGAGCCATCCATCGAGCCATCCATCCATCCATCCCTCCAGCCAGCCATCCATCCAGCCATCCATTCATCCAGCCATCCATCCATCCATCCATCCATCCATCCATCCATCCATCCCTCCAGCCAGCCATCCATCCGGACATACATCCATCCAGCCATCCATCCCTCCAGCCTTCCATCCATCTAGCCATCCGTCCAGCCATTCATTAATCCATCCATTCCTCCAGCCAGCAATCCATCCAGCCATCCATTCAGCCATCCATCCAGCCATCCATCCATCGAGCCATCCATCGAGCCATCCATCCATCCATCCCTCCAGCCAGCCATCCATCCAGCCATCCATCCTTCCATCTATCCAGCCAGCCATCCATCCAGCCATTCTTCCATCCATCCATACCTCCAGCCAGACAGCCATCCATCCATCCATCCATCCAGCCATCCATCCAGCCATCCATCCATCAATCCATCCGCCCAGCCAGCCATCCATCCAGCCATCCAGCCATCCACCCATTAATCCATCCCTCCAGCCAGCCATCCATCCAGCCATCCATCCATCCAGCCATCCATTCAGCAATCCATCCATCCATCCATCCCTTCAGCCAGCCATCCATTCGGCCATCCATCCATCCAGCCATCCATCCATCCATCCCTCCAGCCAGCCATCCATCCAGCCATCCATCCATCCAGCCATCCATCCAGCCATCCATACATCCATCCATCCCTCCCGCCAGCCATCCATTCAGCCATCCATCCATCCAGCCATCCATCCAGCCATCCATCCATCCGTCCCTCCAGCCAGCCATCCATCCAGCCATCCATCCATCCAGCATTCCATCCAGCCATCCATCCATCCATCCTTCCCTCCAGCCAGCCATCCATCCAGCCATCCATCCATCCAGCCGCCCATCCAGCCATCCATCCATCCATCCATCCATCCCTCCAGCCAGTCATCCAACCAGCCATCCATCCATCCAGCCATCCATCCAGCCATCCATCCATCCATCCATCCCTCCACCAAGCCATTCATCCAGCCATCCACCCATTCAGCCATCCATCCAGCCATCCAACCATCCATCCCTCCAGCAAGCCATCCATCCAGCCTTCCATTCATCCAGCCATCCATCCAGCCATCCATCCATCCATCCATCCCTCCAGCCAGCCATCCATCCAGCCATCTCTCCAGCCAGCCATACATCCAGCCATCCATCCATCCATCCATCCAGCCATCCATCATCCATCCATCCCTCCTTCCAGCCAGTCATTAAGCCATCCATCCATCCAGCCATCCATCCAGCCATCCATCCCTCCTGCCAGCCAGCCATCCAGCCATCCCTGCATCCAGCCATCCATCCAGCCATCCATCCATCCATCCCTCCAGCCAGCCAACCATCCAGCCATCCCTCCATCCAGCTATCCATCCATCCATCCATCCCACCAGCCAGCCATCCATCCAGGCATCCATCCAGCAATCCATCCAGCTGTCCATTCATCCAACCATCGCTCCAGCCAGCCATCCATCCAGCCAGCCATCCAGCCATCCATCCATCAATCCATCCCTCCAGTTTGCCATGCATCCAGCCATCCTTCCATCCAGCCATCCATCCAGACATCCATCCATGACTCCATCCCTCCAGCCAGCCATCCATCCATCCATCGATCTAGCCATCCATTCAGCCATCCATCCATCCATCCATCCCTGCAGCCAGCCATCCATCCAGCCTTCCATCCATCCAGCCATCCGTACAGCCATTCATTAATCCATCCATTCCTCCAGCCAGCAATCCATCCAGCCATCCATCCAGCCATCCATCCAGCCATCCATCCATCCATCCATCACTCCAGCCAGCCATCCACCCAGCCATCCATCCATCCAGCCATCCATCGAGCCATCCATCCATCCATCCCTCCAGCCAGCCATCCGTCCAGCCATCCATCCATCCAGCCATCCATCCATCCATCCATCCATCCATCCCTCCAGCCAGCCATCCATCCGGACATCCATCCATCCAGCCATCCATCCCTCCAGCCAGCCATCCATCCAGCCATCCCTCCATCCAGCCATCCATCCAGCCATCCATGCACTCATCCATCTCTCCATCCAGCCATCCATCCAGCCATTCATCCATCCATCCTTACCTCCAGCCATCCAGCCATCCATCCATCAATCCATCCCTCCAGCCAGCTATGCATCCAGCCCTCCCTCCATCCAGCTATCCATCCATCCATCCATCCCACCAGCGAGCCATCCATCCAGCCATCCATCCAGCTATCCATCCAGCCATCCATTCATCAATCCATTCCTCCAGCCAGCCATCCATCAAGCCATCCATCCATCCAGCCGTCCATTCAGCCATCCATCCATCCATCCATCCCTTCAGCCTGCCAGCCATCCAGCCATCCATCCATCCAGCCATCCATCCAGCCAGCCATCCATCCATCCATCCTTCCAGCCAGCCATTCATCCAGCCATCCATCCATTCAGCCATCCATCCAGCCATCCATCCATCCATCCATCCCTCCAGCCAGCCATCCATCCAGCCATCCCTCCATCCAGCCATCCATCCAGCCATCCAACCATTCATCCATCTCTCCAGCCAGCCATACATCCAGCCATCCATCCATCCATCCAGCCATCCATCATCCATCCATCCCTCCTTCCAGCCAGTCATTAAGCCATCCATCCATCCAGCCATCCATCCAGCCATCCATCCCTCCTGCCAGCCAGCCATCCAGCCATCCCTCCATCCAGCCATCCATCCAGCCATCCATCCATCCATCCCTCCAGCCAGCCAACCATCCAGCCATCCCTCCATCCAGCTATCCATCCATCCATCCATCCCACCAGCCAGCCATCCATCCAGGCATCCATCCAGCAATCCATCCAGCTGTCCATTCATCAATCCATCCCTCCAGCCAGCCATCCATCAAGCCATCCATCCATCTAGCCGTCCATTCAGCCATCCATCCATCCATCCATCCCTTCAGCCTGCCAGCCATCCAGCCATCCATCCATCCAGCCATCCATCCAGCCATCCATCCCTCCAGCCAGCCATCCATCCAGCCATCCATCCGTCCAGCCATCCATCCATCCATCCATCCATCCATCCATTCCTCCAGCCAGCCATCCATCCAGCCATCCATCCTTCCAGCTATCCATCCAGCCATCCATCCATCCAACCATCGCTCCAGCCAGCCATCCATCCAGCCAGACATCCAGCCATCCATCCATCAATCCATCCCTCCAGTTTGCCATGCATCCAGCCATCCTTCCATCCAGCCATCCATCCAGACATCCATCCATGACTCCATCCCTCCAGCCAGCCATCCATCCATCCATCGATCTAGCCATCCATTCAGCCATCCATCCATCCATCCATCCCTGCAGCCAGCCATCCATCCAGCCATCCATCCATCCAGCCATCCGTACAGCCATTCATTAATCCATCCATTCCTCCAGCCAGCAATCCATCCAGCCATCCATCCAGCCATCCATCCAGCCATCCATCCATCCATACATCACTCCAGCCAGCCATCCACCCAGCCATCCATCCATCCAGCCATCCATCGAGCCATCCATCCATCCATCCCTCCAGCCAGCCATCCGTCCAGCCATCCATCCATCCAGCCATCCATCCATCCATCCATCCATCCATCCCTCCAGCCAGCCATCCATCCGGACATCCATCCATCCAGCCATCCATCCCTCCAGCCAGCCATCCATCCAGCCATCCCTCCATCCAGCCATCCATCCAGCCATCCATGCACTCATCCATCTCTCCATCCAGCCATCCATCCAGCCATTCATCCATCCATCCATACCACCAGCCAGCCATCCATCCAGCCATCCATCCAGCTATCCATCCAGCCATCCATTCATCAATCCATTCCTCCAGCCAGCCATCCATCAAGCCATCCATCCATCCAGCCGTCCATTCAGCCATCCATCCATCCATCCATCCCTTCAGCCTGCCAGCCATCCAGCCATCCATCCATCCAGCCATCCATCCAGCCAGCCATCCATCCATCCATCCCTCCAGCCAGCCATTCATCCAGCCATCCATCCATTCAGCCATCCATCCAGCCATCCATCCATCCATCCATCCCTCCAGCCAGCCATCCATCCAGCCATCCATCCGTCCAGCCATCCATCCATCCAACCATCCATCCATCCCTCCAGCCAGCCATCCATCCAGCCATCCATCCTTCCAGCCATCCATCCAGCCATCCATCCATCCATCCATCCCTCCAGCCAGCCATCCATCCAGCCAACCATCCAGCCATCCATCCATCAGTCCATCCATCCATCCCTCCAGCCAGCCATCCATCCAGCCATCCCTCCATCCAGCCATCCATCCAGCCATCCATGCATTCATCCATCTCTCCATCAAGCCATCCATCCAGCCATTCATCCATCCATCCATACCTCCAGCCAGACAGCCATCCATCCATCCATCCATCCAGCCTTCCATTCAGCCATCCATCCAGCCATCCATCCATCCATCCATCCCTCCAGCCAGCCATCCATCCAGCCATCCATCCGTCCAGCCATCCATCCATCCAACCATCCATCCATCCCTCCAGCCAGCCATCCATCCAGCCATCCATCCTTCCAGCCATCCATCCAGCCATCCATCCATCCATCCATCCCTCCAGCCAGCCATCCATCCAGCCAACCATCCAGCCATCCATCCATCAGTCCATTCCTCCAGCCAGCCATGCATCCAGCGATCCTTCCATCCAGCCATCCATCCAGACATCCATCCATCCATCCATCCCTGCAGCCAGCCATCCATCCAGCCTTCCATCCATCCAGCCATCCGCCCAGCCATTCATTAATCCATCCATTCCTCCAGCCAGCAATCCATCCAGCCATCCATTCAGCCATCCATCCAGCCATCCATCCATCCGTCCATCACTCCAGCCAGCCATCCATCCAGCCATCCATCCATCGAGCCATCCATCGAGCCATCCATCCATCCATCCCTCCAGCCAGCCATCCATCCAGCCATCCATCCATCCAGCCATCCATCCATCCATCCATCCATCCATCCATCCCTCCAGCCAGCCATCCATCCGGACATCCATCCATCCAGCCATCCATCCCTCCAGCCAGCCAACCATCCAGCCATCCCTCCATCCAGCTATCCATCCATCAATCCATCCCACAAGCCAGCCATCCATCCAGCCATCCATCGAGCTATCCATCCAGCCATCCATTCATCAATCCATCCCTCCAGCCAGCCATCCATCAAGCCATCCATCCATCCAGCCATCCATCCATCCATCCATCCATCCATCCATCCATCCCTCCAGCCAGCGATCCATCCGGACATCCATCCATCCAGCCATCCATCCCTCCAGCCAGCCAACCATCCAGCCATCCCTCCATCCAGCTATCCATCCATCAATCCATCCCACAAGCCAGCCATCCATCCAGCCATCCATCCAGCTATCCATCCAGCTATCCATCCATCAATCCATCCCACAAGCCAGCCATCCATCCAGCCATCCATTCAGCCATCCATCCATCCATCCATCCCTTAAGCCTGCCAGCCATCCATCCATCCATCCAGCCAGCCATCCATCAAGCCATCCATCTATCCAGCAATCCATCCATCCATCCATCCATACATCAATCCCGCCAGCGAGTCATCCATCCAGCCATCCATCCATCCAGCCATCCATCCTGCCATCCATCCATCCATCCATCCCTCCAGCCAGCCATTCATTCAGCCATCCATCCATCCAGCCATCCATCCAGCTATCCATCCATCCATCCATCCATCCATCCCTCTAGCAAGCCATCCATCCAGCCATCCTGCCATCCATCCAGCCATCCATCCATCCCTCCAGCCAGCCATCCATCCAGCCATCCCTCCATCCAGCCATCCATCCAGCCATCCATGCATTCATCCATCTCTCCATCAAGCCATCCATCCAGCCATTCATCCATCCATCCATACCTCCAGCCAGACAGCCATCCATCCATCCATCCATCCAGCCTTCCATCCAGCCATCCATCCATCCATCCTTCCCTCCAGCCAGCCATCCATCCAGCCATCCATCCATCCAGCCGCCCATCCAGCCATCCATCCATCCATCCATCCCTCCAGCCAGTCATCCAACCAGCCATCCATCCATCCAGCCATCCATCCATCCATCCATCCATCCATCCATCCCTCCAGCCAGCCATTCATCCAGCCATCCATCCATTCAGTCATCCATCCAGCCATCCAACCATCCATCCCTCCAGCAAGCCATCCATCCAGCCATCCATTCATCCAGCCATCAGCCAGCCATCCATCCATCCATCCATCCATCTCTCCAGCCAGCCATCCATCAAGCCATCCCTCCATCCAGCCATCCATCCAGCCATCCAACCATTCATCCATCTCTCCAGCCAGCCATACATCCAGCCATCCATCCATCCATCCAGCCATCCATTCAGTAATCCATCCATCAATCCATCCCTTCAGCCATCCATCCATTCAGCCATCCATCCAGCCATCCATCCATCCATCCATCCCTCCAGCCAGCCTTCCATCCAGCCATCCATCCGTCCAGCCATCCATCCATCCATCCATCGCTCCAGCCAGCCATCCATCCAGTCATCCATCCTTCCAGCCATCCATCCAGCCATCCATCCATCCAACCATCCCTCCAGCCAGCCATCCATCCAGCCAGCCATCCAGCCATCCATTCATCAATCCATCCCTCCAGCCAGCCATGCATCCAGCCATTCTTCCATCCAGCCAGCCATCCAGACATCCATCCATGACTCCATCCCTCCAGCCAGCCATCCATCCATCCATCGATCTAGCCATCCATTCAGCCATCCATCCATCCATCCATCCCTGCATCCAGCCATACATCCAGCCTTCCATCCATCCAGCCATCCGTCCAGCCATTCATTAATCCATCCATTCCTCCAGCCAGCAATTCATCCAGCCATCCATCCAGCCATCCATCCAGCCATCCATCCATCCATCCATCACTCCAGCCAGCCATCCATCCAGCCATCCATCCATCCATCCATCCCTCCAGCCAGTCATCCAACCAGCCATCCATCCATCCAGCCATCCATCCAGCCATCCATCAATCCATCCATCCCTCCAGACAGCCATTCATCCAGCCATCCATCCATTCAGCCATCCATCCAGCCATCCAACCATCCATTCCTCCAGCAAGCCATCCATCCAGCCATTCATTCATCCAGCCAACCATCCAGCCATCCATCCATCCATCCCACCCTCCAGCCAGCCATCCATCCAGCCATCCCTCCATCCAGCCATCCATCCAGCCATCCAACCATTCATCCATCTCTCCAGCCAGCCATACATCCAGCCATCCATCCATCCATCCAGCCATCCATCCATCAATCCATTCCTCCAGCCAGCCAGCCATCCAGCCATCCCTCCATCCAGCCATCCATCCAGCCATCCATCCATCCATCCCTCCAGGCAGCCAACCATCCAGCCATCCCTCCATCCAGCTATCCATCCATCCATCCATCCCACCAGCCAGCCAGCCATCCAGCCATCCATCCAGCTATCCATCCAGCCATCCATCCTTCCATCCATCCCTTCAGCCTGCCAGCCATCCAGCCATCCATCCATCCAGCCATCCATCCTGCCATCCATCCATCCATCCATCCCTCCTGCCAGCCATTCATCCAGCCATCCATCCATCCAGCCATCCGTCCAGCTATCCATCCATCCATCCTTCCATCCCTCCAGCAAGCCATCCATCCAACCATCCAGCCATCCATCCAGCCATCCATCCATCCATCCATCCCTCCAGCCAGCCATCCTTCCAGCCATCCCTCCATCCATCTATCCATCCAGCCATCCATGCATTCATCCATCTCTCCATCCAGCCATCCATGCAGCCATTCATCCATCCATCCATACCTCCAGCCAGCCAGCCATCCATCCATCCATCCATCCAGCCATCCATGCAGCCATCCATCCATCAATCCATCCGCCCAGCCAGACATCCATCCAGCCATCCAGCCATCCAGCCATCCATCCATCCATCCCTCTTGCCTGCCATCCATCCAGCCATCCATCCATCCAGCCATCCATCCAGCCATCCATCCTCCATCCATCCCTCCCGCCAGCCATCCATTCAGCCATCCATCCATCCAGCCATCCATCCAGCCATCCATCCTTCCGTCCCTCCAGCCTTCCAGCCATCCAGCCATCCATCCATCCAACCATCCCTCCAGCCAGCCATCCACCCAGCCATCCCACAATCCATCCGTCCATCCATCCATCCATCCAGCCATCCAATCATCCAGCCAGCCGTCCAGCCAGCCATCCCTCCATACAGCCATTCATCCAGCCATCCATCCATCCGTCACCTCCGCCAGCCATCCATCCAGCCATCCCTCCATCCAGCCATGCATCCAGCCATCCATCCATCCATCCATCCATCCAGCCATCCATCCATCCCCCCAGCGAGTCATCCATTCATCCAGCCATCCATCCAGCCATCCATCCATCCATCCATCCCCCCAGAGAGTCATACATCCAGCCATCCATCCATCCAGCCATCCATCCTGCCATCCATCCATCCATCCATCCCTCCAGCCAGCCATTTATCCAGCCATCCATCCAGCCTTCCAGCCATCCAGCCATCCATCCATCCAACCATCCATCCATCCAGCCATCCATCCATCCACCCAGCCATCCATCAAGCCATCCATCCATCCAGCCATCCATCCAGCCATCCATCCATCCATCCATCCCCCCAGCGAGTCATCCATCCAGCCATCCATCCATCCAGCCATCCATCCTGCCATCCATCCATCCATCCATCCCTCCAGCCAGCCATTTATCCAGCCATCCATCCATCCAGCCATCCATCCAGCCATCCATCCATCCATCCGTCCCTCCAGCCAGCCATCCATCCAGCCATCCATCCATCCAGCCTTCCATCCAGCCATCCATCCATCCTGCCATCCATCCATCCATCCATCCCTCCAGCCAGCCATTTATCCAGCCATCCATCCATCCAGCCATCCATCGAGCCATCCATTCATCCATCCATCCCTCCAGCCAGCCATCCATCCAGCCATCCATCCATCCAGCCAACCATCCATCCCTCCAGCCAGCCATCCATCCGGACATCCATCCATCCAGCCATCCATCCCTCCAGCCAGCCATCCATCCAGCCATCCCTCCATCCAGCCATCCATCCAGCCATCCATGCATTCATCCATGTCTCCATCCAGCCATCCATCCAGCCATTCGTCCATCCATCCATACCTCCAGCCAGCCAGCCATCCATCCATCCATCCATCCAGCCATCCATCCAGCCATCCATCCATCAATCCATCCGCCCAGCGAGCCATCCATCCAGCCATCCAGCCATCCGTTCAGCGATCCATCCATCCATCCATCCCTTCAGCCAGCCATCCATTCGGCCATCCATCCATCCAGCCATCCATCCATCCATCCCTCCAGCCAGCCATCCATCCAGCCATCCATCCATCCAGCCATCCATCCAGCCATCCATCCATCCATCCATCCCTCCCGCCAGCCATCCATTCGGCCATCCATCCATCCAGCCATCCATCCATCCATCCCTCCAGCCAGCCATCCATCCAGCCATCCATCCATCCAGCCATCCATCCAGCCATCCATCCATCCATCCATCCCTCCCGCCAGCCATCCATTCAGCCAGCCATCCATCCAGCCATCCATCCAGCCATCCATTAATCCATCCGTCCCTCCAGCCAGCCATCCATCCAGCCATCCATCCATCCAGCCTTCCATCCAGCCATCCATCCAACCATCCTTCCCTCCAGCCATCCATCCAACCAGCCATCCATCCATCCAGCCACCCATCCAGCCATCCATCCATCCATCCATCCCTCCAGCCAGTCATACAACCAGCCATCCATCCATCCAGCCATCCATCCAGCCATCCATCCATCCATCCATCCCTCCAGCCAGCCATTCATCCAGCCATCCATCCATTCAGCCATCCATCCAGCCATCCAACCATTCTTCCCTCCAGCAAGCCATCCATCCAGCCATCCATTCATTCAGCCATCCATCCAGCCATCCAACCTTTCATCCATCTCTCCAGCCAGCCATACAACCAGCCATCCATCCATCCATCCAGCCATCCATCCATCCATCCATCCCTCCTTCCAGCCAGTCATTAAGCCATCCATCCATCCAGCCATCCATCCAGCCATCCATCCCTCCAGCCAGCCAGTCATCCAGCCATCCCTCCAACCAGCCATCCATCCAGCTGGATGGATGGCTGGCTGGAGGAATGGATGGATGGATGGATGGCTGGATGGATGGCTGGATGGATGGATGCCTGGATGGATGGCTGGCTGGAGGGATGGATGGGTGGATGGATGGCTGGATGGATGGCTGGATGGATGGATGGCTGGATGGATGGCTGGCAGGAGGGATGGATGGATGGATTGCTGAATGGATGGCTGGATGGATGGCTGGCTGGAGCGATGGATGAATGGATGGCTGGATGGATGGATGGCCGAATGGTTGGCTGGCTGGAGGGATGGCTGAATGGATGGCTGGATGGATGGCAGGATGGATGGATGGCTGGATGGATGGCTGGCTGGATGGATGGATTGAAGGATGGATGGCTGGATGGATGGCTGGATGGATGGATGGATGGATGGCTGGATGGATGACAGGCTGAAGGGATGAATGGATGGATGGATGGCTGGATGGACGGCTGGATGGATGGATGGCTGGTTGGATGGCTGGCTGGAGGGATGGATTGATGGATGGATGGCTGGATGGATAGCTGGATGGATGGCTGGATGGATGGATGGCTGGATGGAGGGATGGCTGGATGGAGGGATAGCTGGAGGGATGGATGGATGGCTGAATGGATGGCAGGATGGATGGATGGCTGGATGGATGGCTGGCTGGAGGGATGGATGGATGGATGGCTGGATGGATGGCTGGATGGATGAATGGCTGGATGGATGACTGGCAGGAGGGATGGATGGATGGATAGATGGCTGGATGGATTGCTGGATGGATGGATGGATGGACGGATGGCTGGATGGATAACTGGCTGGAGGGATGGCTGAATGGCTGGCTGGATGGATGGATGGCTGGATGGATGGCTGGCTTGAAGAATGGATGGATGGCTGGATGGAAGGCTGGACGGATGGATTGCTGGATGGATGCCTGGATGGATGGATGGCTGGATGGATGGCTGGATGGATGGATGGCTGGATGAATGGCTGGCTGGAGGAATGGATGGATGAATGGATGGCTGGATGGATGGCTGGATGGATGGATGGCTGGATGGATGGCTGGCTGGAGGGATGGATGAATGGATGGACGGCTGAATGGACTGCTGGATGGATGGATGGCTGGGTGGATGGCTGGCTGGAGGGATGGATGGATGGATGGCTGGATGGACGGCTGGATGGATGGAGGGCTGGATGGATGGCTGGCTGGAGGGATGGATTGATGGATGGATGGCTGGATGGATGGCTGGATGGATGGATGGCTGGATGGATGGCTGGCTGGAGGGATGGATGGATGGATGTGTGGCTGGATGGTGGGGTGGTTGGATGGTTGGCTGGCTGGAGGTATGGATGGATGGATGGCTGGATGGATGTCTGGATGGAGGGATGGCTGGATGGATGGCTGGCTGGAGGGATGGATGGATGGATGGATGGATGGCTGGATGGATGGCTGGATGGATTGATGGCTGGATCGATGGATGGCTGGATATATGGCTGGCTGGAGGGATGAATGGATGGATGGATGGCTGGATGGATAGCTGGATAGAGGGATGGCTGGATGGATGGCTGTCTGGAGGGATGGATGGATGGATGGATGGCTGGATGGCTGGATGGTTGGCTGAATGGATGGATGGCTGGATGGATGGCTGGCTGGAGGGATGGATGGATGGATGGATGGATGGATGGCTGAATGGATGGATGGCTGGATGAATGGCTGGCTGGAGGATGGATGGATGGCTGGATGGCTGGATGGATGGCTGGATTGATGGATGGCTGGATGGATGGCTGGATGGATGACTGGCTGGAAGGATGGATGGATGAATGGATGAATGGATGGATGGCTGGATGGATGGATGGCTGGATGGATGGCTGGCTGGAGGATGGATGGATGGCTGGATGGCTGGATGGATGGCTGGATTGATGGATGGCTGGATGGATGGCTGGATGGATGACTGGCTGGAAGGATGGATGGCTGGATGGATGGCTGGATGGATGGATGGCTGGATGGATGGCTGGCAGGAGGGATGGATGGATGGATTGCTGAATGGTTGGCTGGATGGATGGCTGGCTGGAGCGATGGATGAATGGATGGCTGGATGGATGGAAGGCCGAATGGTTGGCTGGCTGGAGGGATGGCTGAATGGATGGCTGGATGGATGGCAGCATGGATGGATGGCTGGATGGATGGCTGGATGGATGGATTGATTGATGGATGGATGGCTGGATGGATGGCTGGATGGATGGATGGCTGGATGGATGACAGGCTGAAGGGATGAATGGATGGATGGATGGCTGGATGGACGGCTGGATGGATGGATGGCTGGATGGATGGCTGGCTGGAGGGATGGATTGATGGATGGATGGCTGGATGGATAGATGGATGGATGGCTGGATGGATGGATGGATGGACGGCTGGATGGAGGGATGGCTGGATGGAGGGATAGCTGGAGGGATGGATGGATGGCTGGATGGATGGAAAGATGGATGGATGGCTGGATGAATGGCTGGCTGGAGGGATGGATGGATGGATGGCCGAATGGATGGCTGGATGGATGGATGGCTGGATGGATGGCTGGCTGGAGGGATGGATGGATGGATGGCTGGATGGACGGCTGGATGGATGGAGGGCTGGATGTATGGCTGGCTGGAGGGAGGAATGGTTGAATGGATGGCTGGCTAGAGGGATGGATGGATGGATGGATGGCTGGATGGATGGCTTAATTGATGGATGGCTGGCTGGAGGGATGGATGGATGGATGGCTGGATGGATGGCTGGATGGATGAATGGCTGGATGGATGACTGGCAGGAGGGATGGATGGATGGATAGATGGCTGGATGGATTGCTGGATGGATGGATGGATGGACGGATGGCTGGATGGATGGCTGGCTGGAGGGATGGCTGAATGGCTGGCTGGATGGATGGATGGCTGGATGGATGGCTGGCTTGAAGAATGGATGGATGGCTGGATGGATGGCTGGACGGATGGATTGCTGGATGGATGGCTGGATGGATGGATGGCTGGATGGATGGCTGGATGGATGGATGGCTGGATGAATGGCTGGCTGGAGGAATGGATGGATGAATGGATGGCTGGATGGATGGCTGGATGGATGGATGGCTGGATGGATGGCTGGCTGGAGGGATGGATGGATGGATGGATGGCTGAATGGACTGCTGGATGGATGGATGGCTGGATGGATGGCTGGCTGGAGGGATGGATGGATGGATGGCTGGATGGACGGCTGGATGGATGGAGGGCTGGATGGATGGCTGGCTGGAGGGATGGATTGATGGATGGATGGCTGGATGGATGGCTGGATGGATGGATGGCTGGATGGATGGCTGGCTGGAGGGATGGATGGGTGGATGTGTGGCTGGATGGAGGGATGGTTGGATGGTTGGCTGGATGGAGGTACGGATGGATGGATGGCTGGATGGATGTCTGGATGGAGGGATGGCTGGATGGATGACTGGCTGGAGGGATGGATGGATGGATGGCTGGATGGATGGCTGGATGGATGGATGGCTTAATGACTGGCTGCCTGGAGGGATGGATGGATGGATGGATGGATGGCTGGATGGATGGCTGGATCGATGGATGGCTGGATATATGGCTGGCTGGAAGGATGAATGGATGGATGGATGGCTGGATGGATAGCTGTATAAAGGGATGGCTGGATGGATGGCTGGCTGGAGGGATGGATGGATGGATGGATGGCTGGATGGTTGGCTGAATGGATGGATGGCTGGATGGATGGCTGGCTGGAGCGATGGATGGATGGATGGATGGATGGATGGCTGAATGGATGGATGGCTGGATGAATGGCTGGCTGGAGGATGGATGGATGGCTGGATGGCTGGATGGATGGCTGGATGGATGGATGGCTGGATGGATGGCTGGATGGATGACTGGCTGGAAGGATGGATGGATGAATGGATGGCTGGATGGATGGCTGGATGGATGGATGGCTGGATGGATGGCTGGCTGGAGGGATGGATGGATGGATGGAAGGCTGGATGGATGGCTGGATGGATGGATACCTGGATGGATGGCTGGCTGGAGGGATGGATGGGTGGATGGATGGCTGGATGGATGGCTGGATGGATGGATGGCTGGATGGATGGCTGGCAGGAGGGATGGATGGATGGATTGCTGAATGGTTGGCTGGATGGATGGCTGGCTGGAGCGATGGATGAATGGATGGCTGGATGGCCGAATGGTTGGCTGGCTGGAGGGATGGCTGAATGGATGGCTGGATGGATGGCAGCATGGATGGATGGCTGGATGGATGGCTGGATGGATGGATTGATTGATGGATGGATGGCTGGATGGATGGCTGGATGGATGGATGACTGGATGGATGACAGGCTGAAGGGATGAATGTATGGATGGATGGCTGGATGGACGGCTGGATGGATGGATGGCTGGATGGATGGCTGGCTGGAGGGATGGATTGATGGATGGATGGCTGGATGGATAGCTGGATGGATGGCTGGATGGATGGATGGATGGACGGCTGGATGGATGGAAGGATGGATGGATGGCTGGATGGATGGCTGGCTGGAGGGATGGATGGATGGATGGATGGCCGAATGGATGGCTGGATGGATGGATGGATGGCTGGATGGATGGCTGGCTGGAGGGATGGATGGATGGATGGCTGGATGGACGGCTGGATGGATGGAGGGCTGGATGTATGGCTGGCTGGAGGGATGGATGGATGGATGGATGGCTGGATGGATGGCTGGATAGAGGAATGGCTGGATGGATGGCTGGCTGGAGGGATGGATGGATGGATGGCTGGATGGATGGCTGAATGGATGGATGGCTGGATGGATGGCTGGCTGGAGGGATGGATGGATGGATGGATGAATGGATGGCTGAATGGATGGATGGCTGGATGAATGGCTGGCTGGAGGGATGGGTGGATGGATGGATGGATGGATGGCTGGCTGGAGGGATGGATGGATGAATGGCTGGCTGGATGGATGGCTGGATGGATGGCTGGATGGATGCCTGGATGGATGGCTGGCTGGAGGGATGGATGGATGGATGGATGGCTGGATGGCTGGATGGATGGCTGGATGGATGAATGGCTGGATGGATGGCTGGCAGGAGGGATGGGTGGATGGATGGATGGCTGGATGGATGACTGGATGGATGGATGCCTGGATGGTTGGCTGGCTGGAGGGAGGGATTGATGGATGGATGGCGGGATGGATGGCTGGATGGATGGATGGCTGGATGGATGGCAGGCTGAAGGGATGAATGGATGGATGGATGGCTGAATGGACGGCTGGATGGATGGATGGCTGGATGGATGGCTGGCTGGAGGGATGGATTGATGGATGGATGGCTAGATGGATAGCTGGATGGATGGCTGGATGGATGGCTGGCTGGTGGGATGGATGGATGGATGGATGGCTGGATGGAGGGATGGCTGGATATTTGGCTGGCTGGAGGAATGGATGGATGGCAGGATGGATGGCTGAATGGAGGGATGGCTGGATGGATGGCTGGCTGGAGGGATGGATGGCTGGATGGATGGCTGGATGGATGGATGGATGGATGGATGGCTTAATGACTGGCTGGCTGGAGGGATGGATGGATGGATGGCGGGATGGATGGCTGGTTGGATGGATGGCTGGATGTATGGCTGGCGGGAGAGATGGATGAATTGTTGGATGGCTGGATGGATGGCTGGCTGGAGTGACGGATGGATGCATGGCTGGATGGATGGCTGTATTGAGGGATGGCTGGATGGAAGTCTGGCTGGATGGATGGATGGCTGAATGGATGGATGGATGGACGGATGGATGGAGGGATGGCTGAATGGATGGCTGGCTGGAGGAATGGATGGATGGCTGGATGGATGGCTGGATGGAGGAATGGCTGGATGGACGATAGGCTGGAGGGATGGATGGATGGATGGCTGAATCGATGGCTGGATGGATGAATGGCTGGATGGATGACTGGCTGGCTGGATGGATGGATGGCTGGATGGATGGCTGGCTTGAAGAATGGATGGATGGCTGGATGGATGGCTGGACGGATGGATTGCTGGATGGATGGCTGGCTGGAGGGATGGATGGATGGCTGGATGGATGGCTGGATGGATGGATGGCTGGATGGATGGCTGGCTGGAGGAATGGATGGATGGATGGATGGCTGGATCGATGGCTGGATGAATGGATGGCTGGATGGATGGCTGGCTGGAGGGATGGATGGATGAATGGATGGCTGAATGGATGGCTGGATGGATGGATGGCTGGATGGATGGCTTGCTGTAGGGATGGATGGATGGATGGATGGCTGGCTGGCTGGCTGGCTGGAGGGATGCATGGATGGATGGATGGCTGGATGGACGGATGGTTTGGATGTATTGCTGGATGAATGGCTGGCTTGAGGGATGGATTGTTGGATGGATGGCTGGATGGATGGCTGGATGGATGTATGGCTGGATGGATGGCTGGCTGGATGGATGGATGGATGGATGGATGGCTGGATGGAGTGATGGCTGGATGGTTGGCTGGCTGGCTGGATGGATGGATGGATGGATGGCTGGAAGGATGGCTGGATGGAGGGATGGCTGGATGGATGGCTGGCTGGAGGGATGGATGGATGGCTGGATGGATGGCTGGATGGATGGATGGCTTAATGGCTGTATGGCTGGCTGGAGGGATGGATGGATGGATGGCTGGATGAATAGCTCAATGGATGGATGGCTGGATGTATGGCTGGCTGGAGAGATGGATGGATGGATGGATGTCTGGATAGATGACTGGATGGAGGAATGGCTGGATGGATGGCTGGCTAGAGGGATGGATGGATGGCTGGTTGGCTGGATGGATGGATGGAAGGCTGGATGGATGGATGGATGGACGGATGGATGGAGGGATGGATGGATGGATGGATAGCTGGATGGATGGCTGGATGGATGGATGGCTGGATGGATGGATGGCTGGATGGATGGCTGGCTGGAGGGATGGATGGATGGATGGATGCATGGATGAATGGCTGGCTGGATGGATGGATGGATGGCTGGATGGCTGGCTGGATGGATGGCTGGATGGATGGATCCATCCATCCCTCCAGCCAGCCATCCATCCAGCCATCCCTCCATCCAGCCATCCTTCCAGCCATCCATCCATCCATCCATCCATCCAGCCAGCCAGCCAACCATCCAGCCATCACTCCATCCAGCCATCCATCCATCCATCCATCCAGCCAGCCAGCCATCCATCCAGCCATCCATCCATCCAGCCATCCATCCAGCAATCCACCCATCCCTCCAGCCAGCCACCCAGCCAGCCATCCCTCCATCCAGCCATCCATTCAGCCAATAATCCATCCATCCATCCCTCCAGCCAGCCATCCATCCAGCCATCCCTCCATCCAGCCATCCATCCAGCCATCCATCGATCCCTCCAGCCAGCCAACCATCCAGCCATCCCTCCATCCAGCCATCCATCCAGCCATCCATCCATCCATCCATCCATCCCTCCAGCCAGCCATCCATCGAGCCATCCATCCATCCAGCCAGCCATCCAGACAACCATCCATCAATCCATCCCTCCGGCCAGCCATGCGTCCAGCCATCCTTCCATCCAGCCGTCCATCCGGCCATCCATCCATGACTCCATTCCTCCAGCCAGCCATCCATCCAGCCATCCATCGATCTAGCCATCCATTCAGCCAGCCATCCATCCATCCCTCCAGCCAGCCATCCATCCAGCCTTCCATCCATCCAGCCATCCGTCCAGCCATTCATTAATCCATCCATTCCTCCAGCCAGCAATCCATCCAGCCATCCATCCAGCCATCCATCCAACTATCCTTCCATCCATCCATCCCTCCAGCCAGCCATCCATCCAGCCATCCATCCATCCATCCCTCCAGCCAGCCATCCATCCAGCCATCCATCCATCCAGACATCCATCCAGCCATCCATCCAACCATCTATCCCTTCAGCCAGCCATCCATCCGGACATCCATCCATCCAGCCATCCATTCAGCCACCCATCCATCCATCCATCTCTCCAGCCAGCCAGCCATCCAGCCATCCATCTATCCAGCCATCCATCCAGCCATCCATCCATCCATCCCTCCGGCCAGCCATCCATCCATCCATCCCTCCAGCCAGCCATCCATCCAGCCATCCATCCATCCCGCCATCCATCCAGCCATCCATCCATCCGTCCATCCATCCATCCAGCCATCCATCCAGCCAGCCATCCAGCCATCCATCCATCCATCCAGCCAGCCATTCATCCATGCATCCATCCATCCATCCATCCCTCCAGCCAGCCATCCATCCAGCCATCCATCCATCCAGCCATCCATCCATCCAGCCATCCATCCAGCCATCCACCATACATCCATCCCTCCATCCATCCGTCCGTCCATCCATCCATCCATCCAGCCTTCCATCCATCAATCCATCCATCCAGCCAGCCATCTAGACATCCAGCTATCCATCCAGCCGTCCATCCAGCCTTCCATCCATCCTTCCATCCCTCCAGCCAGCCATCCATCCAGCCATCCATCCAACCATCCATCCATCGTATCATCCACCCATCCATCACTCCAGCCATCCATCCATCCAGCCATCCATCCATCCAGCCATCCATCCAGCCATCCATCCAACCATCCATCCATCCCTCCAGCCAGCCATCCATCCAGCCATCCATCCATCCATCCCTCCAGCCAATCGCCCATCCAACCATCCATCCATCCAGCCATCCATCCAGCCATCCATCCAGCCATCCATCCCTCCAGCAATCCATCCATCCAGCCATTCCTTCATCCAGCCATCCATCCAGCCATCCATCCATCCATCCATCCCTCCAGCCAGCCATCCATCCAGCCATCCCTCCATCCATCCGTCATTCCATCCATCCATCAAGCCATCCATCCATCCGGCCAGCCTTCCATCCAGCCATCCCTCCATATAGCCATCCATCCAGCCATCCATCCATCCGTCACTCCATCCAGCCTTCCATCCAGCCATCCCTCCATCCAGCCATCCATCCAGCCATCCATCCATCCATCCATCCATCCAGCCATCCATCCAGCAATCCATCCATCCAGCCTTCCAGCCATCCAGCCATCCATCCATCCGGCCATCCATCCATCCAGCTATCCATCCATCCATCCATCCAGCCATCCATCCAGCCATCCATCCATCCAGCCATCCATCCAGCCATCCATCCATCCATCCATCCCTCCAACCAGCCAATCATCCAGCCATCCATCCATCCAGCCATCCATCCAGCCATACATCCATCCATCCATCCCTCCAGCAAGCCATTCATCCAGCCATCCATCCATCCAGCCATCCATCCTGCCATCCATCCATTCATCCCTCCAGCCAGCCATCAATCCAGCCATCCGTCCATCCAGCCACCCATCCAGCCATCCATGCATTCATCCATCTCTCCATCCAGCCATCCATCCAGCCATTCATCCATCCATCCATACCTCCAGCCGGCCAGCCATCCATTCATCCATCCATCCAGCCATCCATCCAGCCATCCATCCATCAATCCATCCGCCCAGCCAGCCACCCATCCAGCCAACCAGACATCCCGCCATCCATCCAGCCATCTATCCATTCATCCATCCCTCCAGCGAACCATCCATCCAGCCATCCATCCATCCAGCCATCCATTTAGCCATCCATCCATCCATCCATCCCATCAGCCAGACATCCATTCGGCCATCCATCCATCCAGACATCCATTCATCCATCCCTCCAGCCAGCCATCCATCCAGCCATCCGTCCAGCCATTCATTAATCCATCCATTCCTCCAGCAAACAATCCATCCAGCCATCCATCCAGCCATCCATCCAGCCATCCTTCCATTCAACCCTCCAGCCAGCCATCCATCCAGCCATCCATCCATCCAGCCATCCATCCAGCCATTCATCCATCCATCCATCCCTCCAGCCAGCCATCCATCCAGCCATCCATCCATCCAGCCATCCATCCAGCCATCCATCCATCCATCCCTCCAGCCAGCCATCCATCGAGCCATCCATCCATCCAGCCAGCCATCCAGCGATCCATCCATCAATCCATCCCTCCAGCCAGCCATGCATCCAGCCATCCTTCCATCCAGCCGTCCATCCGGCCATCCATCCATGACTCCATTCCTCCAGCCAGCCATCCATCCAACCATCCTTCGATCTAGCCATCCATTCAGCCATCCATCCATCCATCGCTCCAGCCAGCCATCCATCCAGCCTTCCATCCATCCAGCCATCCATCCAGCCTTCCATCCATCCAGCCATCCGTCCAGCCATTCATTAATCCATCCATTCCTCCAGCAAACAAACCATCCAGCCATCCATCCAGCCATCCATCCAGCCATCCATCCATCCATCCCTCCATCCAGCCATCCATCCAGCCATCCATCCATCCAGCCATCCATCCAGCCATCCATCCATCCATCCATCCCTCCAGCCAGCCATCCATCCAGCCATCCATCCATCCAGACATCCATCCAGCCATCCATCCATCCATCCATCCCTCCAGCCAGCCGACCATCCGGACATCCATACATCCAGCCATCCACCCAGCCACCCATTCATCCATCCATCTCTCAAGCCAGCCAGCCATCCAGCCATCCATCTATCCAGCCATCCATCCAGCCATCCATCCAGCCATCCCTCCAGCCAGCCATCCATCCATCTATCCCTCCAGCCAGCCATCCATCCAGCCATCCATCCATCCAGCCATCCATCCAGCCATCCATCCAGCCATCCATCCATCCATCCAGCCATCCATCCAGCCATCCATCCATCCATCCGTCCATCCGTCCATCCAGCCATCCATCCAGCCATCCATCCAGCCATCCATCCATCCTTCAATCCCTCCAGCCAGCCATCCATCCATCCAGCCATCCATCCAACCAGCCATCCATCGAACCATCCACCCATCCATCACTCCAGCCATCCATCCATCAAGCCATCCATCCATCCAGCCATCCATCCAGCCATCCATCCATCCATCCATCCATCACTCCAGCCAGCCATCCATCCAGCCATCCATCCATCCATCCCTCCAGCCAATCGCCCATCCAGCCGTCCATCCATCCAGCCATCCATCCAGCCATCCATCCAGCCATCCATCCCTCCAGCAGTCCATCCATCCAACCATCCCTCCATCCAGCCATCCATCCAGCCATCCATCCATCCATCCATCCCTCCAGCCAGCCATCCATCCAGCCATCCCTCCATCCATCCGTCCATCCATCCATCCATCCAGCCATTTATCCATCCAGCCATCCTTCCATCCAGCCATCCCTCCATACAGCCATCCATCCAGCCATCCATCCATCCGTCACTCCAGCCAGTCATCCCTCCATCCAGCCATCCATCCAGCCATACATCCATCCCTCCAGCCAGCCACCCATCCAGCCATCCCTCCATCCAGCCATCCATCCAGCCAATAATCCATCCGTCCATCCCTCCAGCCAGCCATCCATCCAGCCATCCCTCCATCCAGCCATCCATCCAGCCATCCATCGATCCCTCCAGCCAGCCAACCATCCAGCCATCCCTCCATCCAGCCATCCATCCAGCTATCCATCCATCCATCCATCCATCCCTCCAGCCAGCCATCCATCGAGCCATCCATCCATCCAGCCAGCCATCCAGACAACCATCCATCAATCCATCCCTCCAGCCAGCCATGCGTCCAGCCATCCTCCCATCCAGCCGTCCATCCGGCCATCCATCCATGACTCCATTCCTCCAGCCAGCCATCCATCCAGCCATCCATCGATCTAGCCATCCATTCATCCAGCCATCCATCCATCCCTCCAGCCAGCCATCCATCCAGCCTTCCAGCCATCCAACCATCCGTCCAGCCATTCATTAATCCATCCATTCCTCCAGCCAGCAATCCATCCAGCCATCCATCCAGCCATCCATCCAGCTATCCATCCATCCATCCATCCCTCCAGCCATCCATACATCCAGCCATCCATCCATCCAGCCATCCATCCAGCCATCCATCCAACTATCCATCCATCCCTCCAGCCAGCCATCCATCCAGCCATCCATCCATCCATCCCTCCAGCCAATCGCCCATCCAGCCATCCATCCATCCAGCCATCCATCCAGCCATCCATCCAGCCATCCATCCCTCCAGCAATCCATCCATCCAGCCATTCCTTCATCCAGCCATCCATCCAGCCATCCATCCATCCATCCATCCCTCCAGCCAGCCATCCATCCAGCCATCCCTCCATCCATCCGTCCATCCATCCATCCATCAACCCATCCATCCATCCGGCCAGCCTTCCATCCAGTCATCCCTCCATATAGCCATCCATCCAGCCATCCATCCATCCGTCACTCCAGCCAGCCTTCCATCCAGCCATCCCTCCATCAAGCCATCCATCCAGCCATCCATCCATCCATCCATCCATCCAGCCATCCGTCCAGCAATCCATCCATCCAGCCTTCCAGCCATCCAGCCATCCATCCATCCGGCCATCCATCCATCCAGCTATCCATCCATCCATCCATCCAGCCATCCATCCAGCCATCCATCCATCCAGCCATCCATCCAGCCATCCATCCATCCATCCATCCCTCCAGCCAGCCAATCATCCAGCCATCCATCCATCCAGCCATCCATCCAGCCATACATCCATCCATCCATCCCTCCAGCAAGCCATTCATCCAGCCATCCATCCATCCAGCCATCCATCCAGCCATCCATCCATTCATCCCTCCAGCCAGCCATCAATCCAGCCATCCGTCCATCCAGCCATCCATCCAGCCATCCATGCATTCATCCATCTCTCCATCCAGCCATCCATCCAGCCATTCATCCATCCATCCATACCTCCAGCCGGCCAGCCATCCATTCATCCATCCATCCAGCCATCCATCCAGCCATCCATCCATCAATCCATCCGCCCAGCCAGCCACCCATCCAGCCAACCATACATCCCGCCATCCATCCAGCCATCTATCCATTCATCCATCCCTCCAGCGAACCATCCATCCAGCCATCCATCCATCCAGCCATCCATTTAGCCATTCATCCATTCATCCATCCCATCAGCCAGACATCCATTCGGCCATCCATCCATCCAGACATCCATTCAACCATCCCTCCAGCCAGCCATCCATCCAGCCATCCGTCCAGCCATTCATTAATCCATCCATTCCTCCAGCAAACAATCCATCCAGCCATCCATCCAGCCATCCATCCAGCCATCCATCCATTCAACCCTCCAGCCAGCCATCCATCCAGCCATCCATCCATCCAGCCATCCATCCAGCCATCCATCCATCCATCCATCCCTCCAGCCAGCCATCCATCCAGCCATCCATCCATCCAGACATCCATCCAGCCATCCATCCATCCATCCATCCCTCCAGCCAGCCAACCATCCGGACATCCATCCATCCAGCCATCCACCCAGCCACCCATCCATCCATCCATCTCTCAAGCCAGCCAGCCATCCAGCCATCCATCTATCCAGCCATCCATACAGCCATCCATCCAGCCATCCATCCATCCATCCGTCCATCCATCCATCCATCCATCCATCCAGCAATCCATCCAGCCATCCATCCATCCAGCCATCCATCCAGCCATCCATCCATCCATTCGTCCATCCAGCCATCCATCCAGCCATCCATCCATCCTTCAATCCCTTCAGCCAGCCATCCATCCATCCAACCAGCCATCCATCGAACCATCCACCCATCCATCACTCCAGCCATCCATCCATCCAGCCATCCATCCATCCAGCCATCCATCCAGCCATCCTTCCATCCATCCATCCCTCCAGCCAGCCATCCATCCAGCCATCCATCCATCCATCCCTCCAGCCAATCGCCCATCCAGCCGTCCATCCATCCAGCCATCCTTCCAGCCATCCATCCAGCCATCCATCCCTCCAGCAGTCCATCCATCGAACCATTCCTCCATCCAGCCATCCATCCAGCCATCCATCCATCCATCCATCCCTCCAGCCAGCCATCCATCCAGCCATCCCTCCATCCATCCGTCCATCCATCCATCCATCCAGCCATCCATCCATCCAGCCAGCCTTCCGTCCAGCCTTCCCTCCATACAGCCATCCATCCAGACATCAATCCATCCGTCACTCCAGCCAGTCATCCCTCCATCCAGCCATCCATCCAGCCATCCATCCAATCATCACTCCAGCCATCCATCCATCCAGCCATCCATCCATCCAGCCATCCATCCAGCCATCCTTCCATCCATCCATCCCTCCAGCCAGCCATCCATCCAGCCATCCATCCATCCATCCCTCCAGCCAATCGCCCATCCAGCCGTCCATCCATCCAGCCATCCTTCCAGCCATCCATCCAGCCATCCATCCCTCCAGCAGTCCATCCATCCAACCATTCCTCCATCCAGCCATCCATCCAGCCATCCATCCATCCATCCATCCCTCCAGCCAGCCATCCATCCAGCCATCCCTCCATCCATCCGTCCATCCATCCATCCATCCAGCCATCCATCCATCCAGCCATCCTTCCGTCCAGCCTTCCCTCCATACAGCCATCCATCCAGACATCAATCCATCCGTCACTCCAGCCAGTCATCCCTCCATGCAACCATCCATCCAGCCATCCATCCATCCCTCCAGCCAGCCACCCATCCAGCCATCCCTCCATCCAGCCATCCATCCAGCCAATAATCCATCCATCCATCCCTCCAGCCAGCCATCCATCCAGCCATCCCTCCATCCAGCCATCCATCCAGCCATCCATCGATCCCTCCAGCCAGCCAACCATCCAGCCATCCCTCCATCCAGCCATCCATCCAGCCATCCATCCATCCATCCATCCATCCCTCCAGCCGTCCATCCGGCCATCCATCCATGACTCCATTCCTCCAGCCAGCCATCCATCCAGCCATCCATCGATCTAGCCATCCATTCAGCCAGCCATCCATCCATCCCTCCAGCCAGCCATCCATCCAGCCTTCCATCCATCCAGCCATCCGTCCAGCCATTCATTAATCCATCCATTCCTCCAGCCAGCAATCCATCCAGCCATCCATCCAGCCATCCATCCAGCCTTCCATCCATCTATCCATCCCTCCAGCCAGCCATCCATCCAGCCATCCATCCATCCATCCCTCCAGCCAGCCATCCATCCAGCCATCCATCCATCCAGGCATCCATCCAGCCATCCATCCAACCATCTATCCCTCCAGCCAGCCATCCATCCGGACATCCATCCATCCAGCCATCCATTCAGCCACCCATCCATCCATCCATCTCTCCAGCCAGCCAGCCATCCAGCCATCCATCTATCCAGCTATCCATCCAGCCATCCATCCATCCATCCCTCCAGCCAGCCATACATCCATCCATCCCTCCAGCCAGCCATCCATCCATCCCGCCATCCATCCAGCCATCCATCCATCCGTCCATCCATCCGTCCAGCCATCCATCCAGCCATCCATCCAGCCATCCATCCATCCATCCAGCCAGCCATTCATCCATGCATCCATCCATCCCTCCAGCCAGCCTTCCATCCAGCCATCCATCCATCCAGCCATCCATCCATCCAGCCATCCATCCAGCCATCCATCCATCCATCCCTCCATCCATCCGTCCATCCATCCATCCATCCAGCCTTCCATCCATCCATCCAGCCAACCAGCCATCCATCCATCCAGCCAGCCATCTAGACATCCAGCCATCCATCCAGCCGTCCATCCAGCCTTCCATCCAACCATCCATCCATCGAACCATCCACCCATCCATCACTCCAGCCATCCATCCATCCAGCCATCCATCCATCCAGCCATCCATCCAGCCATCCATCCAACCATCCATCCATCCCTCCAGCCAGCCATCCATCCAGCCATCCATCCATCCATCCCTCCAGCCAATCGCCCATCCAGCCATCCATCCATCCAGCCATCCATCCAGCCATCCATCTAGCCATCCATCCCTCCAGCAATCCATCCATCCAGCCATTCCTTCATCCAGCCATCCATCCATCCATCCCTCCAGCCAATCGCCCATCCAGCCGTCCATCCATCCAGCCATCCTTCCAGCCATCCATCCAGCCATCCATCCCTCCAGCAGTCCATCCATCCAACCATTCCTCCATCCAGCCATCCATCCAGCCATCCATCCATCCATCCATCCCTCCAGCCAGCCATCCATCCAGCCATCCCTCCATCCATCCGTCCATCCATCCATCCATCCAGCCATCCATCCATCCAGCCAGCCTTCCGTCCAGCCTTCCCTCCATACAGCCATCCATCCATACATCAATCCATCCGTCACTCCAGCCAGTCATCCCTCCATCCAGCCATCCATCCTGCCATCCATCCATCCCTCCAGCCAGCCACCCATCCAACCATCCCTCCATCCAGCCATCCATCCAGCCAATAATCCATCCATCCATCCCTCCAGCCAGCCATCCATCCAGCCATCCCTCCATCCAGCCATCCATCCAGCCATCCATCCATCCATCCATCCATCCCTCCAGCCGTCCACCCGGCCATCCATCCGTGACTCCATTCCTCCAGCCAGCCATCCATCCAGCCATCCATCGATCTAGCCATCCATTCAGCCAGCCATCCATCCATCCCTCCAGCCAGCCATCCATTCAGCCTTCCATCCATCCAGCCATCCGTCCAGCCATTCATTAATCCATCCATTCCTCCAGCCAGCAATCCATCCAGCCATCCATCCAGCCATCCATCCAGCCATCCATCCATCTATCCATCCCTCCAGCCAGCCATCCATCCAGCCATCCATCCATCCATCCATCCCTCCAGCCAGCCATCCATCCAGCCATCCATCCATCCAGGCATCCATCCAGCCATCCATCCAACCATCTATCCCTCCAGCCAGCCATCCATCCGGACATCCATCCATCCAGCCATCCATTCAGCCACCCATCCATCCATCCATCTCTCCAGCCAGCCAGCCATCCAGCCATCCATCTATCCAGCTATCCATCCAGCCATCCATCCATCCATCCCTCCAGCCAGCCATACATCCATCCATCCCTCCAGCCAGCCATCCATCCAGCCATCCATCCATCCCGCCATCCATCCAGCCATCCATCCATCCGTCCATCCATCCGTCCAGCCATCCATCCAGCCATCCATCCAGCCATCCATCCATCCATCCAGCCAGCCATTCATCCATGCATCCATCCATCCCTCCAGCCAGCCTTCCATCCAGCCATCCATCCATCCAGCCATCCATCCATCCAGCCATCCATCCAGCCATCCATCCATCCATCCATCCCTCCATCCATCCGTCCATCCATCCATCCATCCAGCCTTCCATCCATCCATCCAGCCAACCAGCCATCCATCCATCCAGCCAGCCATCTAGACATCCAGCCATCCATCCAGCCGTCCATCCAGCCTTCCATCCAACCATCCATCCATCGAACCATCCACCCATCCATCACTCCAGCCATCCATCCATCCAGCCATCCATCCATCCAGCCATCCATCCAGCCATCCATCCAACCATCCATCCATCCCTCCAGCCAGCCATCCATCCAGCCATCCATCCATCCATCCCTCCAGCCAATCGCCCATCCAGCCATCCATCCATCCAGCCATCCATCCAGCCATCCATCTAGCCATCCATCCCTCCAGCAATCCATCCATCCAGCCATTCCTTCATCCAGCCATCCATCCCGCCATCCATCCATCCATCCATCCCTCCAGCCAGCCATCCATCCAGCCATCCCTCCATCCATCCGTCCATCCATTCATCCATCCAGCCATCCATCCATCCGGCCAGCCTTCCATCCAGCCATCCCTCCATATAGCCATCCATCCAGCCATCCATCCAACCGTCACTCCAGCCAGCCATCCATCCAGCCATCCCAACCATCCAGCCATCCATCCAGCCATCCATCCATCCATCCATCCATCCAGCCATCCATCCAGCAATCCATCCATCCAGCCTTCCAGCCATCCAGCCATCCATCCATCCAGCCATCCATCCATCCAGCTATCCATCCATCCATCCATCCAGCCATCCATCCAGCCATCCATCCATCCAGCCATCCATCCAGCCATCCATCCAACCATCCATCCCTCCAGCCAGCCAATCATCCAGCCATCCATCCATCCAGCCATCCATCCAGCCATACATCCATCCATCCATCCCTCCAGCAAGCCATTCATCCAGCCATCCATCCATCCAGCCATCCATCCAGCCATCCATCCATTCATCCCTCCAGCCAGCCATCAATCCAGCCATCCGTCCATCCAGCCATCCATCCAGCCATCCATGAATTCATCCATCTCTCCATCCAGCCATCCATCCAGCCATTCATCCATCCATCCATACCTCCAGCCGGCCAGCCATCCATTCATCCATCCATCCAGCCATCCATCCAGCCATCCATCCATCAATCCATCCGCCCAGCCAGCCACCCATCCAGCCAACCAGCCATCCCGCCATCCATCCAGCCATCTATCCATTCATCCATCCCTCCAGCGAACCATCCATCCAGTCATCCATCCATCCAGCCATCCATTTAGCCATCCATCCATCCATCCATCCCATCAGCCAGACATCCATTCTGCCATCCATCCATCCAGACATACATTCTTCCATCCCTCCAGCCAGCCATCCATCCAGCCATCCATCCTTCCAGCCATCCATCCAGCCATCCATCCATCCATCCATCCCTCCTGCCAGCCATCCATCCAGCCATCCATCCATCCAACCATCCATCCAGCCATCCATCCGTCCCTCCAGCCAGCCATCCATCCAGCCAACCATCCATCCAGCCATCGATCCAGCCATCCATCCATCCATCCTTCCCTCCAGCCAGCCATCCATCCAGCCATCCAACCATACAGCCACCCATCCAGCCATCCATCCATCCATTCATCCCTCCAGCCAGTCATCCATCCAGCCATCCCTCCATCCAACCATCCATCCAGCCATCCAACCATTCATCCATCTCTCCAGCCAGCCATACATGCTGCCATCCATTCTTCCAGCCATCCATCCAGTCATCCATCCATTCATCCATCCCTCCAGCCAGCCATCCATCCAGCCATCCATCCATCCAGACATCCATCCAGCCACCCCTCCATCCCTCCATCTCTCCAGCCAGCCAGCCATCCAACCATCCATCTATCCAGCCATCCATCCATCCATCCATCCATCCATCCCTCCAGCCAGCCATCCATCCACCCATCCCTCCAGCCAGCCATCCATGCAGCCATCCATCCATCCCTCCATCCATCCAACCATCCTTCCATCCGTCCACCTTCCATCCAGCCATCCATCCAGCCATCCATCCAGCCATCCATCCATCCATCCAGCCAGCCATTCATCCATGCATCCATCTATCCATCCATCCCTCCAGCCAGCCATCCATCCAGCCATCCATCCATCCAGCCATCCATCCATCCAGCCATCCATCCAGCCATCCATCCATACATCCATCCCTCCATCCATCCGTCCATCCATCCATCCATCCAGCCTTCCATCCATCCATCCAGCCAACCAGCCATCCATCCATCCAGCCATCCATCCAGACATCCAGCCATCCATCCAGCCGTCCATCCAGCCTTCCATCCATCCTTCCATCCCTCCAGCCAGCCATCCATCCATCCATCCTTCCCTCCAGCCAGCCATCCATCCAGCCATCCATCCATACAGCCACCCATCCAGCCATCCATCCATCCATCCATCCCTCCAGCCAGTCATCCATCCAGCCATCCCTCCATCCAACCATCCATCCAGCCATCCAACCATTCATCCATCTCTCCAGTCAGCCATACATTCAGCCATCCATTCTTCCAGCCATCCATCCAGTCATCCATCCAGCCTGCCATCCCTCCATCCAGCCGTTTATCCAGCCATCCATCCATACCTCCAGCCAGCCACCCATACAGCCATCCCTCCATCCAGCTATCCATCCAGCCAATAATCCATCCATCCATCCCTCCAGCCAGCCATCCATCCAGCCTCCCCACCATCCAGCCATCAATCCAGCCATCCATCCATCCCTCCAGCTAGCCAACCATCCAGCCATCCCTCCATCCAGCCATCCATCCAGCCATCCATCCATCCATCCGTCCAGCCAGCCATCCATCGAGCCATCCATCAACCCAGCCAGCCATCCAGCCATCCATCCATCAATCCATCCCTCCAGCCAGCCATGCATCCAGCCATCCTTCCATCCAGCCGTCCATGCGGCCATCCATCCATGACTCCATTCCTCCAGCCAGCCATCCATCCAACCATCCATCGATCTAGCCATCCATTCAGCCATCCATCCATCCATCCCTCCAGCCAGCCATCCATCCAGCCTTCCATCCATCCAGCCATCCGTCCAGCCATTCATTAATCCATCCATTCCTCCAGCAAACAATCCATCCAGCCATCCATCCAGCCATCCATTCAGCCATCCATCCATCCATACCTCCAGCCAGCCATCCATCCAGCCATCCATCCATCCAGCCATCCATCCAGCCATCCATCCATCCATCCATCCCTCCAGCCAGCCATCCATCCAGCCATCCATCCATCCAGACATCCATCCAGCCATCCATCCATCCCTCCAGCCAGCCAACCATCCGGACATCCATCCATCCAGCCATCCACCCAGCCACCCATCCATCCATCTCTCCAGCCAGCCAGCCATCCAGCCATCCATCTATCCAGCCATCCAGCCAGCCATCCATCCAGCCATCCCTCCAGCAAACCATCCATACATCTATCCCTCCAGCCAGCCATCCATCCATCCATCCATCCATCCAGCCATCCATCCAGCCATCCATCCATCCATCCGTCCATCCAGCCATCCATCCAGCCATCCATCCAGCCATCCATCCATCCTTCAATCCCTCCAGCCAGCCATCCAACCAGCCATCCATTCAACCAGCCATCCATCGTACCATCCACCCATCCATCACTCCAGCCATCCATCAATCCAGCCATCCATCCATCCAGCCATCCATCCAGCCATCCATCCATCCATCCATCCATCCATCCATCCATCTCTCCAGCCAGCCATCCATCCAGCCATCCATCCATCCATCCCTCCAGCCAATCGCCCATCCAGCCGCCCATCCATCCAGCCATCCATCCAGCCATCCATCCAGCCATCCATCCCTCCAGCAATCCATCCATCCAACCATTCCTCCATCCAGCCATCCATCCAGCCATCCATCCATCCATCCATCCCTCCAGCCAGATATCCATCCAGCCATCTCTCCATCCATCCGTCCATCCATCCATCCATCCAGCCATCCATCCATCCAGCATTCCATCCAGCCATCCCTCCATACAGCCGTCCATCCAGCCATCCATCCATCCGTCACTCCAGCCAGTCATCCCTCCATCCAGCCATCCATCCAGCCATCCATCCATCCCTCCAGCCAGCCACCCATCCAGCCATCCCTCCATCCAGCCATCCATCCAGCCAATAATCCACCCATCCATCCCTCCAGCCAGCCATCCATCCAGCCATCCCTCCATCCAGCCATCCATCCAGCCATCCATCCATTCCTCCAGCCAGCCAACCATCCATCCATCCCTCCATCCATCCAGCCCTCCAGCAAGCCATTCATCCAGCCATCCATCCATCCAGCCATCCATCCAGCCATCCATCCATTCATCCCTCCCGCCAGCCATCAATCCAGCCATCCGTCCATCCAGCCATCCATCCAGCCATCCATGCATTCATCCATCTCTCCATCCAGCCATCCATCCAGCCATTCATCCATCCATCCATACCTCCAGCCGGCCAGCCATCCATTCATCCATCCATCCAGCCATCCATCCAGCCATCCATCCATCAATCCATCCGCCCAGCCAGCCACCCATCCAGCCAACCAGCCATCCCGCCATCCATCCAGCCATCTATCCATTCATCCATCCCTCCAGCGAACCATCCATCCAGCCATCCATCCACCCAGCCATCCATTTAGCCATCCATCCATCCATCCATCCCATCAGCCAGACATCCATTCGGCCATCCATCCATCCAGACATACATTCATCCATCCCTCCAGCCAGCCATCCATCCAGCCATCCATCGATCCAGCCATCCATCCAGCCATCCATCCATCCATCCATCCCTCCTGCCAGCCATCCATCCAGCCACCCATCCATCCAACCATCCATCCAGCCATCCATCCGTCCCTCCAGCCAGCCATCCATCCAGCCAACCATCCATCCAGCCATCGATCCAGCCTTCCATTCATCCATCCTTCCCTCCAGCCAGCCATCCATCCAGCCATCCATCCATACAGCCGCCCATCCAGCCATCCATCCATCCATTCATCCCTCCAGCCAGTCATCCATCCAGCCATCCCTCCATCCAACCATCCATCCAGCCATCCAACCATTCATCCATCTATCCAGCCAGCCATACATTCAGCCATCCATTCTTCCAGCCATCCATCCAGTCATCCATCCATCCATCCATCCCTCCAGCCAGCCATCCATCCAGCCATCCATCCATCCAGACATCCATCCAGCCACCCCTCCATCCCGCCATCTCTCCAGCCAGCCAGCCATCCAGCCATCCATCTATCCAGCCATCCGTCCAGCCATCCATCCATCCATCCCTCCAGCCAGCCATCCATCCATCCATCCCTCCAGCCAGCCATCCATCCAGCCATCCATCCATCCCGCCATCCATCCAGCCATCCATCCATCCGTCCATCCATCCATCCAGCCATCCATCCAGCCATCCATCCAGCCAGCCATCCATCCATCCAGCCAGCCATTCATCCATGCATCCATCCATCCATCCATCCCTCCAGCCAGCCATCCATCCAGCCATCCATCCATCCAGCCATCCAGCCATCCATCCAGCCATCCATCCATCCATCCATCCCTCCATCCATCCGTCCATCCATCCATCCATCCAGCCTTCCATCCATCCATCCAGCCAACCAGCCATCCATCCATCCAGCCAGCCATCCAGACATCCAGCCATCCATCTAGCCGTCCATCCAGCCTTCCATCCATCCTTCCATCCCTCCAGCCAGCCATCCATCCATCCATCCTTCCCTCCAACCAGCCGTCCATCCAGCAATTCATCCATACAGCCACCCATCCAGCCATCCATCCATCCCTCCAGCCAGTCATCCATCCAGCCATCCCTCCATCCAACCATCCATCCAGCCATCCAACCATTCATCCATCTCTCCAGCCAGCCATACATTCAGACATCCATTCTTCCAGCCATCCATCCAGTCATCCATCCAGCCAGCCATCCCTCCATCCAGCCGTCCATCCAGCCATCCACCCATCCCTCCAGCCAGCCACCCATACAGCCATCCCTCCATCCAGCCATCCATCCAGCCAATAATCCATCCATCCATCCCTCCAGCCAACCATCCATCCAGCCACCCCACCAACCAGCCATCAATCCAGCCATCCATCCATCCCTCCAGCCAGCCAACCATCCAGCCATCCCTCCATCCAGCCATCCATCCAGCCATCCATCCATCCATCCGTCCAGCCAGCCATCCATCGAGCCATCCATCAACCCAGCCAGCCATCCAGCCATCCATCCATCAATCCATCCCTCCAGCCAGCCATGCATCGAGCCATCCTTCCATCCAGCCGTCCATGCGGCCATCCATCCATGACTCCATTCCTCCAGCCAGCCATCCATCCAACCATCCATCGATCTAGCCATCCATTCAGCCATCCATCCATCCATCCCTCCAGCCAGCCATCCATCCAGCCTTCCATCCATCCAGCCATCCGTCCAGCCATTCATTAATCCATCCATTCCTCCAGCAAACAATCCATCCAGCCATCCATCCAGCCATCCATCCAGCCATCCATCCATCCATCCAGCCATCCATCCATCCATCTATCCATCCCTCCATCCATCCGTCCATCCATCCATCCATCCAGCCTTCCATCCATCCATCCAGCCAACCAGCCATCCATCCATCCAGCCAGCCATCCAGACATCCAGCCATCCATCTAGCCGTCCATCCAGCCTTCCATCCATCCTTCCATCCCTCCAGCCAGCCATCCATCCATCCATCCTTCCCTCCAACCAGCCGTCCATCCAGCAATTCATCCATACAGCCACCCATCCAGCCATCCATCCATCCCTCCAGCCAGTCATCCATCCAGCCATCCCTCCATCCAACCATCCATCCAGCCATCCAACCATTCATCCATCTCTCCAGCCAGCCATACATTCAGACATCCATTCTTCCAGCCATCCATCCAGTCATCCATCCAGCCAGCCATCCCTCCATCCAGCCGTCCATCCAGCCATCCACCCATCCCTCCAGCCAGCCACCCATACAGCCATCCCTCCATCCAGCCATCCATCCAGCCAATAATCCATCCATCCATCCCTCCAGCCAACCATCCATCCAGCCACCCCACCAACCAGCCATCAATCCAGCCATCCATCCATCCCTCCAGCCAGCCAACCATCCAGCCATCCCTCCATCCAGCCATCCATCCAGCCATCCATCCATCCATCCGTCCAGCCAGCCATCCATCGAGCCATCCATCAACCCAGCCAGCCATCCAGCCATCCATCCATCAATCCATCCCTCCAGCCAGCCATGCATCGAGCCATCCTTCCATCCAGCCGTCCATGCGGCCATCCATCCATGACTCCATTCCTCCAGCCAGCCATCCATCCAACCATCCATCGATCTAGCCATCCATTCAGCCATCCATCCATCCATCCCTCCAGCCAGCCATCCATCCAGCCTTCCATCCATCCAGCCATCCGTCCAGCCATTCATTAATCCATCCATTCCTCCAGCAAACAATCCATCCAGCCATCCATCCAGCCATCCATCCAGCCATCCATCCATCCATCCAGCCATCCATCCATCCATCCATCCCTCCAGCCAGCCATCCATCCAGCCATCCATCCATCCAGACATCCATCCAGCCATCCATCCCTCCAGCCAGCCAACCATCCGGACATCCATCCATCCAGCCATCCACCCAGCCACCCATCCATCCATCCAACTCTCCAGCCAGCCAGCCATCCAGCCATCCATCTATTCAGCCATCCAGCCAGCCATTCATCCAGCCATCCCTCCAGCCAGCCATCCATCCATCTATCCCTCCAGCCAGCCATCCATCCATCCATCCATCCATCCAGCCATCCATCCAGCCATCCATCCATCCATCCGTCCATCCAGCCATCCATCCAGCCATCCATCCAGCCACCCATCCATCCTTCAATCCCTCCAGCCAGCCATCCATTCAGCCATCCATTCAACCAGCCATTCATCGAACCATCCACCCATCCATCACTCCAGCCATCCATCCATCCAGCCATCCATCCATCCAGCCATCCATCCAGCCATCCATCCATCCATCCATCCCTCCAGCCAGCCATCCATCCAGCCATCCATCCATCCATCCCTCCAGCCAATCGCCCATCCAGCCGTCCATCCATCCAGCCATCCATCCAGCCATCCATCCAGCCATCCATCCCTCCAGCAATCCATCCATCCAACCATTCCTCCATCCAGCCATCCATCCAGCCATCCATCCATCCATCCATCCCTCCAGCCAGATATCCATCCAGCCATCCCTCCATCCATCCGTCCATCCATCCATCCATCCAGCCATCCATCCATCCAGCGTTCCATCCAGCCATCCCTCCATACAGCCATCCATCCAGCCATCCATCCATCCGTCACTCCAGCCAGTCATCCCTCCATCCAGCCATCCATCCAGCCATCCATCCATCCCTCCAGCCAGCCACCCATCCAGCCATCCCTCCATCCAGCCATCCATCCAGCCAATAATCCATCCATCCATCCCTCCAGCCAGCCATCCATCCAGCCATCCCTCCATCCAGCCATCCATCCAGCCATCCATCCATTCCTCCAGCCAGCCAACCATCCAGCCATCCCTCCATCCAGCCATCCATCCAGCCATCCATCCATCCATCCATCCATCCCTCCAGCCAGCCATCCATCGAGCCATCCATCCATCCAGCCAGCCATCCAGACAACCATCCATCAATCCATCCCTCCAGCCAGCCATGCATCCAGCCATCCTTCCATCAAGCCGTCCATCCGGCCATCCATCCATGACTCCATTCCTACAGCAAGCCATCCATCCAGCCATCCATCGATCTAGCCATCCATTCAGCCAGCCATCCATCCATCCCTCCCGCCAGCCATCCATCCAGCCTTCCATCCATCCAGCCATCCGTCCAGCCATTCATTAATCCATCCATTCCTCCAGCCAGCAATCCATCCAGCCATCCATCCAGCCATCCATCCAACCATCCATCCATCCATCCATCCCTCCAGCCAGCCATCCATCCAGCCATCCATCCATCCATCCATCCCTCCAGCCAGCCATCCATCCAGCCATCCATCCATCCAGACATCCATCCAGCCATCCATCCAACCATCTATCCCTCCAGCCAGCCATCCATCCGGACATCCATCCATCCAGCCATCCATTCAGCCACCCATCCATCCATCCATCTCTCCAGCCAGCCAGCCATCCAGCCATCCATTTATCCAGCCATCCATCCAGCCATCCATCCATCCATCCCTCCAGCCGGCCATCCATCCATCCATCCCTCCAGCTAGCCTTCCATCCAGCCATCCATCCATCCCGCCATCCATCCAACCATCCATCCATCCGTCCATCCATCCATCCAGCCATCCATCCAGCCATCCATCCAGCCATCCATCCATCCATCCAGCCATCCATCCATCCAGCCATCCATCCATCCAGCCATCCCTCCAGCCATCCATCCATCCATCCATCCCTCCATCCATCCGTCCATCCATCCATCCATCCAGCCTTCCATCCATCCATCCAGCCAACCAGCCACCCATCCAGACATCCAGCCATCCATCCAGCCGTCCATCCAGCCTTCCATCCATCCTTCCATCCCTCCAGCCAGCCATCCATCCAGCCATCCATTCGGCCATTCATCCATCCATCCATCCCTCCAGCCAGCCATCCATCCAGCCATCCCTCCATCCAGCCATCCATCCAGCCATCCATCCACCCAGCCATCCATTTAGCCATCCATCCATCCATCCATCCCATCAGCCAGACATCCATTCGGCCATCCATCCATCCAGACATACATTCATCCATCCCTCCAGCCAGCCATCCATCCAGCCATCCATCGATCCAGCCATCCATCCAGCCATCCATCCATCCATCCATCCCTCCTGCCAGCCATCCATCCAGCCACCCATCCATCCAACCATCCATCCAGCCATCCATCCGTCCCTCCAGCCAGCCATCCATCCAGCCAACCATCCATCCAGCCATCGATCCAGCCTTCCATTCATCCATCCTTCCCTCCAGCCAGCCATCCATCCAGCCATCCATCCATACAGCCGCCCATCCAGCCATCCATTCATCCCTCCAGCCAGTCATCCATCCAGCCATCCCTCCATCCAACCATCCATCCAGCCATCCAACCATTCATCCATCTATCCAGCCAGCCATACGTTCAGCCATCCATTCTTCCAGCCATCCATCCAGTCATCCATCCATCCATCCATCCCTCCAGCCAGCCATCCATCCAGCCATCCATCCATCCAGACATCCATCCAGCCACCCCTCCATCCCGCCATCTCTCCAGCCAGCCAGCCATCCAGCCATCCATCTATCCAGCCATCCGTCCAGCCATCCATCCATCCATCCCTCCAGCCAGCCATCCATCCATCCATCCCTCCAGCCAGCCATCCATCCAGCCATCCATCCATCCCGCCATCCATCCAGCCATCCATCCATCCGTCCATCCATCCATCCAGCCATCCATCCAGCCATCCATCCAGCCAGCCATCCATCCATCCAGCCAGCCATTCATCCATGCATCCATCCATCCATCCATCCCTCCAGCCAGCCATCCATCCAGCCATCCATCCATCCAGCCATCCAGCCATCCATCCAGCCATCCATCCATCCATCCATCCCTCCATCCATCCGTCCATCCATCCATCCATCCAGCCTTCCATCCATCCATCCAGCCAACCAGCCATCCATCCATCCAGCCAGCCATCCAGACATCCAGCCATCCATCTAGCCGACCATCCAGCCTTCCATCCATCCTTCCATCCCTCCAGCCAGCCATCCATCCATCCATCCTTCCCTCCAACCAGCCGTCCATCCAGCAATTCATCCATACAGCCACCCATCCAGCCATCCATCCATCCCTCCAGCCAGTCATCCATCCAGCCATCCCTCCATCCAACCATCCATCCAGCCATCCAACCATTCATCCATCTCTCCAGCCAGCCATACATTCAGACATCCATTCTTCCAGCCATCCATCCAGTCATCCATCCAGCCAGCCATCCCTCCATCCAGCCGTCCATCCAGCCATCCACCCATCCCTCCAGCCAGCCACCCATACAGCCATCCCTCCATCCAGCCATCCATCCAGCCAATAATCCATCCATCCATCCCTCCAGCCAGCCATCCATCCAGCCACCCCACCAACCAGCCATCAATCCAGCCATCCATCCATCCCTCCAGCCAGCCAACCATCAAGCCATCCCTCCATCCAGCCATCCATCCAGCCATCCATCCATCCATCCGTCCAGCCAGCCATCCATCGAGCCATCCATCAACCCAGCCAGCCATCCAGCCATCCATCCATCAATCCATCCCTCCAGCCAGCCATGCATCGAGCCATCCTTCCATCCAGCCGTCCATGCGGCCATCCATCCATGACTCCATTCCTCCAGCCAGCCATCCATCCAACCATCCATCGATCTAGCCATCCATTCAGCCATCCATCAATCCATCCCTCCAGCCAGCCATCCATCCAGCCATCCGTCCAGCCATTCATTAATCCATCCATTCCTCCAGCAAACAATCCATCCAGCCATCCATCCAGCCATCCATCCAGCCATCCATCCATCCATCCAGCCATCCATCCATCCATCCATCCCTCCAGCCAGCCATCCATCCAGCCATCCATCCATCCAGACATCCATCCAGCCATCCATCCCTCCAGCCAGCCAACCATCCGGACATCCATCCATCCAGCCATCCACCCAGCCACCCATCCATCCATCCAACTCTCCAGCCAGCCAGCCATCCAGCCATCCATCTATCCAGCCATCCAGCCAGCCATTCATCCAGCCATCCCTCCAGCCAGCCATCCATCCATCTATCCCTCCAGCCAGCCATCCATCCATCCATCCATCCATCCAGCCATCCATCCAGCCATCCATCCATCCATCCGTCCATCCAGCCATCCATCCAGCCATCCATCCAGCCACCCATCCATCCTTCAATCCCTCCAGCCAGCCATCCATTCAGCCATCCATTCAACCAGCCATTCATCGAACCATCCACCCATCCATCACTCCAGCCATCCATCCATCCAGCCATCCATCCATCCAGCCATCCATCCAGCCATCCATCCATCCATCCATCCCTCCAGCCAGCCATCCATCCAGCCATCCATCCATCCATCCCTCCAGCCAATCGCCCATCCAGCCGTCCATCCATCCAGCCATCCATCCAGCCATCCATCCAGCCATCCATCCCTCCAGCAATCCATCCATCCAACCATTCCTCCATCCAGCCATCCATCCAGCCATCCATCCATCCATCCATCCCTCCAGCCAGATATCCATCCAGCCATCCCTCCATCCATCCGTCCATCCATCCATCCATCCAGCCATCCATCCATCCAGCCTTCCATCCAGCCATCCCTCCATACAGCCATCCATCCAGCCATCCATCCATCCGTCACTCCAGCCAGTCATCCCTCCATCCAGCCATCCATCCAGCCATCCATCCATCCCTCCAGCCAGCCACCCATCCAGCCATCCCTCCATCCAGCCATCCATCCAGCCAATAATCCATCCATCCATCCCTCCAGCCAGCCATCCATCCAGCCATCCCTCCATCCAGCCATCCATCCAGCCATCCATCCATTCCTCCAGCCAGCCAACCATCCAGCCATCCCTCCATCCAGCCATCCATCCAGCCATCCATCCATCCATCCATCCATCCCTCCAGCCAGCCATCCATCGAGCCATCCATCCATCCAGCCAGCCATCCAGACAACCATCCATCAATCCATCCCTCCAGCCAGCCATGCATCCAGCCATCCTTCCATCAAGCCGTCCATCCGGCCATCCATCCATGACTCCATTCCTCCAGCAAGCCATCCATCCAGCCATCCATCGATCTAGCCATCCATTCAGCCAGCCATCCATCCATCCCTCCAGCCAGCCATCCATCCAGCCTTCCATCCATCCAGCCATCCGTCCAGCCATTCATTAATCCATCCATTCCTCCAGCCAGCAATCCATCCAGCCATCCATCCAGCCATCCATCCAACCATCCATCCATCCATCCATCCCTCCAGCCAGCCATCCATCCAGCCATCCATCCATCCATCCATCCCTCCAGCCAGCCATCCATCCAGCCATCCATCCATCCAGACATCCATCCAGCCATCCATCCAACCATCTATCCCTCCAGCCAGCCATCCATCCGGACATCCATCCATCCAGCCATCCATTCAGCCACCCATCCATCCATCCATCTCTCCAGCCAGCCAGCCATCCAGCCATCCATTTATCCAGCCATCCATCCAGCCATCCATCCATCCATCCCTCCAGCCGGCCATCCATCCATCCATCCCTCCAGCTAGTCTTCCATCCAGCCATCCATCCATCCCGCCATCCATCCAACCATCCATCCATCCGTCCATCCATCCATCCAGCCATCCATCCAGCCATCCATCCAGCCATCCATCCATCCATCCAGCCATCCATCCATCCAGCCATCCATCCATCCAGCCATCCCTCCAGCCATCCATCCATCCATCCATCCCTCCATCCATCCGTCCATCCATCCATCCATCCAGCCTTCCATCCATCCATCCAGCCAACCAGCCACCCATCCAGACATCCAGCCATCCATCCAGCCGTCCATCCAGCCTTCCATCCATCCTTCCATCCCTCCAGCCAGCCATCCATCCAGCCATCCATTCGGCCATTCATCCATCCATCCATCCCTCCAGCCAGCCATCCATCCAGCCATCCCTCCATCCAGCCATCCATCCAGCCATCCATCCATCCATCCATCCCTCCAGCCGTCCATCCAGCCATCCATCCATCCCTCCAGCCAGCCAACCATCCGGACATCCATCCATCCAGCCATCCACCCAGCCACCCATCCATCCATCCATCTATCCAGCCATCCAGTCAGCCATCCATCCATCCATCCCTCCAGCCAGCCATCCATCCATCTATCCCTCCAGCCAGCCATCCATCCAACCATCCATCCATCCATCCAGCCATCCATCCAGCCATCCATCCATCCATCCGTCCATCCAGCCATCCATCCAGCCATCCATCCAGCCATCCATCCATCCTTCAATCCCTCCAGCCAGCCATCCATCCAGCCATCCATTCAACCAGCCATCCATCGAACCATCCACCCATCCATCACTCCAGCCATCCATCCATCCAGCCATCAATCCATCCAGCCATCCATCCAGCCATCCATCCATCCATCCATCCATCCATCCATCCCTCCAGCCAGCCATCCATCCAGCCATCCATCCATCCATCCAGCCATCGATCCAGCCATCCATTCATCCATCCTTCCCTCCAGCCAGCCATCCATCCAGCCATCCATCCATACAGCCACCCATCCAGCCATTCATCCATCGATTCATCCCTCCAGCCAGTCATCCATCCAGCCATCCCTCCATCCAACCATCCATCCAGCCAGCCAACCATTCATCAATCTCTCCAGCCAGCCATACATTCAGCCATCCATTCTTCCAGCCATCCATCCAGTCATCCATCCATCCATCCATCCCTCCAGCCAGCCATCCATCCAGCCATCCATCCATCCAGCCATCCATCCAGCCATCCATCCAGCCATCCATCCCTCCAGCAATCCATCCATCCAACCATTCCTCCATCCAGCCATCCATCCAGCCATCCATCCATCCATCCATCCCTCCAGCCAGATATCCATCCAGCCATCCCTCCATCCATCCGTCCATCCATCCATCCATCCAGCCATCCATCCATCCAGCCTTCCATCCAGCCATCCCTCCATACAGCCATCCATCCAGCCATTCATCCATCCGTCACTCCAGCCAGTCATCCCTCCATCCAGCCATCCATCCAGCCATCCATCCATCCCTCCAGCCAGCCACCCATCCAGCCATCCCTCCATCCAGCCATCCATCCAGCCAATAATCCATCCATCCATCCCTCCAGCCAGCCATCCATCCAGCCATCCCTCCATCCAGCCATCCATCCAGCCATCCATCCATTCCTCCAGCCAGCCAACCATCCAGCCATCCCTCCATCCAGCCATCCATCCAGCCATCCATCCATCCATCCACCCATCCCTCCAGCCAGCCATCCATCGAGCCATCCATCCATCCAGCCAGCCATCCAGACAACCATCCATCAATCCATCCCTCCAGCCAGCCATGCATCCAGCCATCCTTCCATCAAGCCGTCCATCCGGCCATCTATCCATGACTCCATTCCTCCAGCAAGCCATCCATCCAGCCATCCATCGATCTAGCCATCCATTCAGCCAGCCATCCATCCATCCCTCCAGCCAGCCATCCATCCAGCCTTCCATCCATCCAGCCATCCGTCCAGCCATTCATTAATCCATCCATTCCTCCAGCCAGCAATCCATCCAGCCATCCATCCAGCCATCCATCCAGCCATCCATCCATCCATCCATCCCTCCAGCCAGCCATCCATCCAGCCATCCATCCATCCATCCATCCCTCCAGCCAGCCATCCATCCAGCCATCCATCCATCCAGACATCCATCCAGCCATCCATCCAACCATCTATCCCTCCAACCAGCCATCCATCCGGACATCCATCCATCCAGCCATCCATTCAGCCACCCATCCATCCATCCATCTCTCCAGCCAGCCAGCCATCCAGCCATCCATTTATCCAGCCATCCATCCAGCCATCCATCCATCCATCCCTCCAGCCGGCCATCCATCCATCCATCCCTCCAGCTAGCCATCCATCCAGCCATCCATCCATCCCGCCATCCATCCAACCATCCATCCATCCGTCCATCCATCCATCCAGCCATCCATCCAGCCATCCATCCAGCCATCCATCCATCCATCCAGCCATCCATCCATCCAGCCATCCATCCATCCAGCCATCCCTCCAGCCATCCATCCATCCATCCCTCCATCCATCCGTCCATCCATCCATCCATCCAGCCTTCCATCCATCCATCCAGCCAACCAGCCAGCCATCCAGACATCCAGCCATCCATCCAGCCGTCCATCCAGCCTTCCATCCATCCTTCCATCCCTCCAGCCAGCCATCCATCCAACCATCCATTCGGCCATTCATCCATCCATCCATCCCTCCAGCCAGCCATCCATCCAGCCATCCCTCCATCCAGCCATCCATCCAGCCATCCATCCATCCATCCATCCCTCCAGCCGTCCATCCAGCCATCCATCCATCCCTCCAGCCAGCCAACCATCCGGACATCCATCCATCCAGCCATCCACCCAGCCACCCATCCATCCATCCATCTATCCAGCCATCCAGTCAGCCATCCATCCATCCATCCCTCCAGCCAGCCATCCATCCATCTATCCCTCCAGCCAGCCATCCATCCAACCATCCATCCATCCATCCAGCCATCCATCCAGCCATCCATCCATCCATCCGTCCATCCAGCCATCCATCCAGCCATCCATCCAGCCATCCATCCATCCTTCAATCCCTCCAGCCAGCCATCCATCCAGCCATCCATTCAACCAGCCATCCATCGAACCATCCACCCATCCATCACTCCAGCCATCCATCCATCCAGCCATCCATCCATCCAGCCATCCATCCAGCCATCCATCCATCCATCCATCCATCCATCCATCCCTCCAGCCAGCCATCCATCCAGCCATCCATCCATCCATCCAGTCATCGATCCAGCCATCCATTCATCCATCCTTCCCTCCAGCCAGCCATCCATCCAGCCATCCATCCATACAGCCACCCATCCAGCCATTCATCCATCCATTCATCCCTCCAGCCAGTCATCCATCCAGCCATCCCTCCATCCAACCATCCATCCAGCCAGCCAACCATTCATCCATCTCTCCAGCCAGCCATACATTCAGCCATCCATTCTTCCAGCCATCCATCCAGTCATCCATCCATCCATCCATCCCTCCAGCCAGCCATCCATCCAGCCATCCATCCATCCAGCCATCCATCCAGCCATCCATCCAGCCATCCATCCCTCCAGCAATCCATCCATCCAACCATTCCTCCATCCAGCCATCCATCCAGCCATCCATCCATCCATCCATCCCTCCAGCCAGATATCCATCCAGCCATCCCTCCATCCATCCGTCCATCCATCCATCCATCCAGCCATCCATCCATCCAGCCTTCCATCCAGCCATCCCTCCATACAGCCATCCATCCAGCCATTCATCCATCCGTCACTCCAGCCAGTCATCCCTCCATCCAGCCATCCATCCAGCCATCCATCCATCCCTCCAGCCAGCCACCCATCCAGCCATCCCTCCATCCAGCCATCCATCCAGCCAATAATCCATCCATCCATCCCTCCAGCCAGCCATCCATCCAGCCATCCCTCCATCCAGCCATCCATCCAGCCATCCATCCATTCCTCCAGCCAGCCAACCATCCAGCCATCCCTCCATCCAGCCATCCATCCAGCCATCCATCCATCCATCCATCCATCCCTCCAGCCAGCCATCCATCGAGCCATCCATCCATCCAGCCAGCCATCCAGACAACCATCCATCAATCCATCCCTCCAGCCAGCCATGCATCCAGCCATCCTTCCATCAAGCCGTCCATCCGGCCATCTATCCATGACTCCATTCCTCCAGCAAGCCATCCATCCAGCCATCCATCGATCTAGCCATCCATTCAGCCAGCCATCAATCCATCCCTCCAGCCAGCCATCCATCCAGCCTTCCATCCATCCAGCCATCCGTCCAGCCATTCATTAATCCATCCATTCCTCCAGCCAGCAATCCATCCAGCCATCCATCCAGCCATCCATCCAGCCATCCATCCATCCATCCATCCCTCCAGCCAGCCATCCATCCAGCCATCCATCCATCCATCCATCCCTCCAGCCAGCCATCCATCCAGCCATCCATCCATCCAGACATCCATCCAGCCATCCATCCAACCATCTATCCCTCCAAACAGCCATCCATCCGGACATCCATCCATCCAGCCATCCATTCAGCCACCCATCCATCCATCCATCTCTCCAGCCAGCCAGCCATCCAGCCATCCATTTATCCAGCCATCCATCCAGCCATCCATCCATCCATCCCTCCAGCCGGCCATCCATCCATCCATCCCTCCAGCTAGCCATCCATCCAGCCATCCATCCATCCCGCCATCCATCCAACCATCCATCCATCCGTCCATCCATCCATCCAGCCATCCATCCAGCCATCCATCCAGCCATCCATCCATCCATCCAGCCATCCATCCATCCAGCCATCCATCCATCCAGCCATCCCTCCAGCCATCCATCCATCCATCCCTCCATCCATCCGTCCATCCATCCATCCATCCAGCCTTCCATCCATCCATCCAGCCAACCAGCCAGCCATCCAGACATCCAGCCATCCATCCAGCCGTCCATCCAGCCTTCCATCCATCCTTCCATCCCTCCAGCCAGCCATCCATCCAACCATCCATTCGGCCATTCATCCATCCATCCATCCCTCCAGCCAGCCATCCATCCAGCCATCCCTCCATCCAGCCATCCATCCAGCCATCCATCCATCCATCCATCCCTCCAGCCGTCCATCCAGCCATCCATCCATCCCTCCAGCCAGCCAACCATCCGGACATCCATCCATCCAGCCATCCACCCAGCCACCCATCCATCCATCCATCTATCCAGCCATCCAGTCAGCCATCCATCCATCCATCCCTCCAGCCAGCCATCCATCCATCTATCCCTCCAGCCAGCCATCCATCCAACCATCCATCCATCCATCCAGCCATCCATCCAGCCATCCATCCATCCATCCGTCCATCCAGCCATCCATCCAGCCATCCATCCAGCCATCCATCCATCCTTCAATCCCTCCAGCCAGCCATCCATCCAGCCATCCATTCAACCAGCCATCCATCGAACCATCCACCCATCCATCACTCCAGCCATCCATCCATCCAGCCATCCATCCATCCAGCCAGCCATCCAGCCATCCATCCATCCATCCATCCATCCATCCATCCCTCCAGCCAGCCATCCATCCAGCCACCATCTATCCATCCAGCCATCGATCCAGCCATCCATTCATCCATCCTTCCCTCCAGCCAGCCATCCATCCAGCCATCCATCCATACAGCCACCCATCCAGCCATCCATCCATCCATTCATCCCTCCAGCCAGTCATCCATCCAGCCATCCCTCCATCCAACCATCCATCCAGCCATCCAACCATTCATCCATCTCTCCAGCCAGCCATACATTCAGCCATCCATTCTTCCAGCCATCCATCCAGTCATCCATCCATCCATCCATCCCTCCAGCCAGCCATCCATCCAGCCATCCATCCATCCAGACATCCATCCAGCCACCCCTCCATCCCTCCATCTCTCCAGCCAGCCAGCCATCCAGCCATCCATCTATCCAGCCATCCATCCAGCCATCCATCCATCCATCCCTCCAGCCAGCCATCCATCCATCCATCCCTCCAGCCAGCCATCCATCCAGCCATCCATCCATCCCGCCATCCATCCAGCCATCCATCCATCCGTCCATCCATCCATCCAGCCATCCATCCAGCCATCCATCCAGCCATCCATCCATCCATCCAGCCAGCCATTAATCCATGCATCCATCCATCCATCCATCCCCCCAGCCAGCCATCCATCCAGCCATCCATCCATCCAGCCATTCATCCATCCAGCCATCCGTCCAGCCATCCATCCATCCATCCATCCCTCCATCCATCCGTCCATCCATCCATCCATCCAGCCTTCCATCCATCCATCCAGCCAGCCATTCATCCATGCATCCATCCATCCATCCATCCCTCCAGCCAGCCATCCATCCAGCCATCCTTCCATCCAGCCATCCATCCAGCCATCCATCCATCCATCCATCCATCCATCCATCCATCCCTCCAGCCAGCCATCCATCCAGCCATCCATCCATCCATCCCTCCAGCCAATCGCCCATCCAGCCGTCCATCCATCCAGCCATCCATCCAGCCATCCATCCAGCCATCCATCCCTCCAGCCAGATATCCATCCAGCCATCCCTCCATCCATCCGTCCATCCATCCATCCATCCAGCCATCCATCCATCCAGCCTTCCATCCAGCCATCCCTCCATACAGCCATCCATCCAGCCATCCATCCATCCGTCACTCCAGCCAGTCATCCCTCCATCCAGCCATCCATCCAGCCATCCATCCATCCCTCCAGCCAGCCACCCATCCAGCCATCCCTCCATCCAGCCATCCATCCAGCCAATAATCAATCCATCCATCCCTCCAGCCAGCCATCCATCCAGCCATCCCTCCATCCAGCCATCCATCCAGCCATCCATCCATTCCTCCAGCCAGCCAACCATCCAGCCATCCCTCCATCCAGTCATCCATCCAGCCATCCATCCATCCATCCACCCATCCCTCCAGCCAGCCATCCATCGAGCCATCCATCCATCCAGCCAGCCATCCAGACAACCATCCATCAATCCATCCCTCCAGCCAGCCATGCATCCAGCCATCCTTCCATCCAGCCGTCCATCCGGCCATCCATCCATGACTCCATTCCTCCAGCAAGCCATCCATCCAGCCATCCATCGATCTAGCCATCCATTCAGCCAGCCATCCATCCATCCCTCCAGCCAGCCATCCATCCAGCCTTCCATCCATCCAGCCATCCGTCCAGCCATTCATTAATCCATCCATTCCTCCAGCCAGCAATCCATCCAGCCATCCAACCAGCCATCCATCCAGCCATCCATCCATCCATCCATCCCTCCAGCCAGCCATCCATCCAGCCATCCATCCATCCATCCATCCCTCCAGCCAGCCATCCATCCAGCCATCCATCCATCCAGACATCCATCCAGCCATCCATCCAACCATCTATCCCTCCAGCCAGCCATCCATCCGGACATCCATCCATCCAGCCATCCAGCCATCCATTCAGCCACACATCCATCCATCCATCTCTCCAGCCAGCCAGCCATCCAGCCATCCATTTATCCAGCCATCCATCCAGCCATCCATCCATCCATACCTCCAGCCAGCCATCCATCCATCCATCCCTCCAGCCAGCCATCCATCCAGCCATCCATCCATCCCGCCATCCATCCAACCATCCATCCATCCGTCCATCCATCCATCCAGCCATCCATCCAGCCATCCATCCAACCATCCATCCATCCATCCAGCCAGCCATTCATCCATGCATCCATCCATCCATCCATCCCTCCAGCCAGCCATCCATCCAGCCATCCAGCCATCCATCCATCCAGCCATCCCTCCAGCCATCCATCCATCCATCCATCCCTCCATCCATCCGTCCATCCATCCATCCATCCAGCCTTCCATCCATCCATCCAGCCAACCAGCCATCCATCCATCCAGCCAGCCATCCAGACATCCAGCCATCCATCCAGCCGTCCATCCAGCCTTCCATCCATCCTTCCATCCCTCCAGCCAGCCATCCATCCAGCCATCCCTCCATCCAGCCATCCATCCAGCCATCCATCCATCCATCCATCCCTCCAGCCAGCCATCCAGCCAGCCATCCCTCCATCCAGCCGTCCATCCAGCCATCCATCCATCCCTCCAGCCAGCCAACCATCCGGATATCCATCCATCCAGCCATCCACCCAGCCACCCATCCATCCATCCATCTCTCCAGCCAGCCAGCCATCCAGCCATCCATCTATCCAGCCATCCAGCCAGCCATCCATCCATCCATCCGTCCAGCCAGCCATCCATCCATCTATCCCTCCAGCTAGCCATCCATCCATTCTTCCATCCATCCAGCCATCCATCCAGCCATCCATCCATCCATCCGTCCATCCAGCCATCCATCCAGCCATCCATCCAGCCATCCATCCATCCTTCAATCCCTCCAGCCAGCCATCCATCCAGCCATCCATTCAACCAGCCATCCATCGAACCATCCACCCATTCATCACTCCAGCCATCCATCCATCCAGCCATCCATCCATCCAGCCATCCATCCAGCCATCCATCCATCCATCCATCCATCCATCCGTCCCTCCAGCCAGCCATCCATCCAGCCATCCATCCATCCATCCCTCCAGCCAATCGCCCATCCAGCCGCCCATCCATCCAGCCATCCATCCAGCCATCCATCCAGCCATCCATCCCTCCAGCAATCCATCCATCCAACCATTCCTCCATCCAGCCATCCATCCAGCCATCCATCCATCCATCCATCCCTCCAGCCAGATATCCATCCAGCCATCCCTCCATCCATCCGTCCATCCATCCATCCATCCAGCCATCCATCCATCCAGCCTTCCATCCAGCCATCCCTCCATACAGCCATCCATCTAGCCATCCATCCATCCGTCACTCCAGCCAGTCATCCCTCCATCCAGCCATCCATCCAGCCATCCATCCATCCCTCCAGCCAGCCACCCATCCAGCCATCCCTCCATCCAGCCACCCATCCAGCCAATAATCCATCCATCCATCCCTCCAGCCAGCCATCCATCCAGCCATCCCTTCTTCCAGCCATCCATCCAGCCATTCCTCCATTCCTCCAGCCAGCCAACCATCCATCTATCCCTCCATCCATCCATCCCTCCAGCAAGCCATTCATCCAGCCATCCATCCATCCACCCATCCATCCAGCCATCCATCCATTCATCCATCCCGCCAGCCATCAATCCAGCCATCCGTCCATCAAGCAATCCATCCAACCATCCATGCATTCATCCATCTCTCCATCCAGCCATCCATCCAGCCATTCATCCATCCATCCATACCTCCAGCCGGCCAGCCATCCATTCATCCATCCATCCAGCCATCCATCCAGCCATCCATCCATCAATCCATCCGCCCAGCCAGCCACCCATCCAGCCAACCAGCCATCCCGCCATCCATCCAGCCATCTATCCATTCATCCATCCCTCCAGCGAACCATCCATCCAGCCATCCATCCATCCAGCCATCCATTTAGCCATCCATCCATCCATCCATCCCATCAGCCAGACATACATTCGGCCATCCATCCATCCAGACATACATTCATCCATCCCTCCAGCCAGCCATCCATCCAGCCATCCATCCATCCAGCCATCCATCCAGCCATCCATCCATCCATCCATCCCTCCTGCCAGCCATCCATCCAGCCATCCATCCATCCAACCATCCATCCAGCCATCCATCCGTCCCTCCAGCCAGCCATCCATCCAGCCAACCATCCATCCAGCCATCGATCCAGCCATCCATCCATCCATCCTTCCCTCCAGCCAGCCATGCATCCAGCCATCCATCCATACAGCCACCCATCCAGCCATCCATCCATCCATTCATCCCTCCAGCCAGTCATCCATCCAGCCATCCCTCCATCCAACCATCCATCCAGCCATCCAACCATTCATCCATCTCTCCAGCCAGCCATACATTCAGCCATCCATTCTTCCAGCCATCCATCCAGTCATCCATCCATCCATCCATCCCTCCAGCCAGCCATCCATCCAGCCATCCATCCATCCAGACATCCATCCAGCCACCACTCCATCCCTCCATCTCTCCAGCCAGCCAGGCATCCAGCCATCCACCTATCCAGCCATCCATCCAGCCATCCATCCATCCATCCCTCCAGCCAGCCATCCATCCATCCATCCCTCCAGCCAGCCATCCATCCAGCCATCCATCCATCCCGCCATCCATCCAGCCATCCATCCATCCGTCCATCCATCAATCCAGCCATCCATCCAGCCATCCATCCAGCCATCCATCCATCCATTCAGCCAGCCATTCATCCATGCATCCATCCATCCATCCATCCCTCCAGCCAGCAATCCATCCAGCCATCCATCCATCCAGCCTTCCATCCATCCATCCAGCCAACCAGCCATCCATCCATCCAGCCAGCCAACCAGACATCCATCCATCCCTCCAGCCAGTCATCCATCCAGCCATCCCTCCATCCAACCATCCATCCAGCCATCCATCCATCCACCCATCCATCCAGCCATCCATCCATTCATCCATCCCGCCAGCCATCAATCCAGCCATCCGTCCATCAAGCAATCCATCCAACCATCCATGCATTCATCCATCTCTCCATCCAGCCATCCATCCATCCATTCATCCCTCCAGCCAGTCATCCATCCAGCCATCCCTCCATCCAACCATCCATCCAGCCATCCAACCATTCATCCATCTCTCCAGCCAGCCATACATTCAGCCATCCATTCTTCCAGCCATCCATCCAGTCATCCATCCATCCATCCATCCCTCCAGCCAGCCATCCATCCAGCCATCCATCCATCCAGACATCCATCCAGCCACCACTCCATCCCTCCATCTCTCCAGCCAGCCAGCCATCCAGCCATCCACCTATCCAGCCATCCATCCAGCAATCCATCCATCCATCCCTCCAGCCAGCCATCCATCCATCCATCCCTCCAGCCAGCCATCCATCCAGCCATCCATCCATCCCGCCATCCATCCAGCCATCCATCCATCCGTCCATCCATCAATCCAGCCATCCATCCAGCCATCCATCCAGCCATCCATCCATCCATTCAGCCAGCCATTCATCCATGCATCCATCCATCCATCCATCCCTCCAGCCAGCAATCCATCCAGCCATCCATCCATCCAGCCTTCCATCCATCCATCCAGCCAACCAGCCATCCATCCATCCAGCCAGCCAACCAGACATCCAGCCATCCATCCAGCCGTCCATCCAGCCTTCCATCCATCCTTCCATCCCTCCAGCCAGCCATCCATCCATCCATCCATCCCTCCAGCCAGCCATCCATCCAGCCATCCATCCATACAGCCACCCATCCAGCCATCCATCCATCCATCCATCCCTCCAGCCAGTCATCCATCCAGCCATCCCTCCATCCAACCATCCATCCAGCCATCCCTCCATCCAACCATCCATCCAGCCATCCAACCATTCATCCATCTCTCCAGCCAGCCACACATTCAGCCATCCATTCTTCCAGCCATCCATCCAGTCATCCATCCAGCCAGCCATCCCTCCATCCAGCCGTCCATCCAGCCATCCATCCATCCCTCCAGCCAGCCACCCATACAGCCATCCCTCCATCCAGCCATCCATCCAGCCAATAATCCATCCATCCATCCCTCCAGCCAGCCATCCATCCAGCCATCCATCTATCCAGCCATCCAGCCAGCCATCCATCCAGCCATCCCTCCAGCCAGCCATCCATCCATCTATCCCTCCAGCCAGCCATCCATCCATCCATCCATCCATCCAGCCATCCATCCAGCCATCCATCCATCCATCCGTCCATCCAGCCATCCATCCAGCCATCCATCCAGCCATCCATCCATCCTTCAATCCCTCCAGCCAGCCATCCATCCAGCCATCCATTCAACCAGCCATCCATCGAACCATCCACCCATCCATCACTCCAGCCATCCATCCATCCAGCCATCCATCCATCCAGCCATCCATCCAGCCATCCATCCATCCATCCATCCATCCATCCCTCCAGCCAGCCATCCATCCAGCCATCCATCCATCCATCCCTCCAGCCAATCGGCCATCCAGCCGCCCATCCATCCAGCCATCCATCCAGCCATCCATCCAGCCATCCATCCCTCCAGCAATCCATCCATCCATACATTCCTCCACCCAGCCATCCATCCAGCCATCCATCCATCCATCCATCCCTCCAGCCAGATATCCATCCAGCCATCCCTCCATCCATCCGTCCATCCATCCATCCATCCAGCCATCCATCCATCCAGCCTTCCATCCAGCCATCCCTCCATACAGCCATCCATCCAGCCATCCATCCATCCGTCACTCCAGCCAGTCATCCCTCCATCCAGCCATCCATCCAGCCATCCATCCATCCCTCCAGCCAGCCACCCATCCAGCCATCCCTCCATCCAGCCATCCATCCAGCCAATAATCCATCCATCCATCCCTCCAGCCAGCCAGATATCCAGCCATCCCTCCATCCAGCCATCCATCCAGCCATCCATCCATTCCTCCAGCCAGCCAACCATCCATCCATCCCTCCATCCATCCATCCCTCGAGCAAGCCATTCATCCAGCCATCCATCCATCCGGCCATCCATCCAGCCATCCATCCATTCATCCCTCCCGCCAGCCATCAATCCAGCCACCCGTCCATCCAGCCATCCATCCAGCCATCCATGCATTTATCCATCTCTCCATCCAGCCATCCATCCAGCCATTCATCCATCCATCCATACCTCCAGCCGGCCAGCCATCCATTCATCCATCCATCCAGCCATCCATCCAGCCATCCATCCAGCCATCCATCCATCAATCCATCCGCCCAGCCAGCCACCCATCCAGCCAACCAGCCATCCCGCCATCCATCCAGCCATCTATCCATTCATCCATCCCTCCAGCGAACCATCCATACAGCCATCCATCCATCCAGCCATCCATTTAGCCATCCATCCATCCCATCAGCCAGACATCCATTCGGCCATCCATCCATCCAGACATACATTCATCCATCCCTCCAGCCAGCCATCCATCCAGCCATCCATCCATCCAGCCAGCCATCCAGCCATCCATCCATCCATCCATCCCTCCAGCCAGCCATCCATCCAGCCATCCATCCATCCAACCATCCATCCAGCCATCCATCCGTCCCTCCAGCCAGCCATTCTTCCAGCCAACCATCCATCCAGCCATCGATCCAGCCATCCATCCATCCATCTTTCCCTCCAGCCAGCCATCCATCCAGCCATCCATCCATACAGCCACCCTTCCAGCCATCCATCCATCCATTCATCCCTCCAGCCAGTCATCCATCCAGCCATCCCTTCATCCAACCATCCATCCAGCCATCCAACCATTCATCCATCTCTCCAGCCAGCCATACATTCAGCCATCCATTCTTCCAGCCATCCATCCAGTCATCCATCCATCCATCCATCCCTCCAGCCAGCCATCCATCCAGCCATCCATCCATCCAGACATCCATCCAGCCACCCCTCCATCCCTCCATCTCTCCATCCAGCCAGCCATCCAGCCATCCATCTATCCAGCCATCCATCCAGCCATCCCTCCAGCCAGCCATCCATCCAGCCATCCATCCATCCCGCCATCCATCCAGCCATCCATCCATCCGTCCATCCATCCATCCAGCCATCCATCCAGCCGTCCATCCAGCCATCCGTCCATCCATCCAGCCAGCCATTCATCCATGCATCCATCCATCCATCCATCCCTCCAGCCAGCCATCCATCCAGCCATCCATCCATCCAGCCATCCATCCATCCAGCCATCCATCCAGCCATCCATCCATCCATCCATCCCTCCATCCATCCGTCCATCCATCCATCCATCCAGCCTTCCATCCATCCATCCAGCCAACCAGCCATCCATCCATCCAGCCAGCCATCCAGACATCCAGCCATCCATCCAGCCGTCCATCTAGCCTTCCATCCATCCTTCCATCCCTCCAGCCAGCCATCCATCCATCCATCCTTCCCTCCAGCCAGCCACCCGTCCAGCCATCCATCCATACAGCCACCCATCCAGCCATCCATCCATCCATCCATCCCTCCAGCCAGTCATCCATCCAGCCATCCCTCCATCCAACCATCCATCCAGCCATCCAACCATTCATCCATCTCTCCAGCCAGCCATACATTCAGCCATCCATTCTTCAAGCCATCCATCCAGTCATCCATCCAGCCAGCTATCCCTCCATCCAGCCGTCCATCCAGCCATCCATCCATCCCTCCAGTCAGCCACCCATACAGCCATCCCTCTATCCAGCCATCCATCCAGCCAATAATCCATCCATCCATCCCTCCAGCCAGCCATCCATCCAGCCACCCCACCATCCAGCCATCAATCCAGCCATCCATCCATCCCTCCAGCCAGCCAACCATCCAGCCATCCCTCCATCCAGCCATCCATCCAGCCATCCATCCATCCATCCGTCCATCGAGCCATCCATCAACCCAGCCAGCCATCTAGCCATCCATCCATCAATCCATCCCTCCAGCCAGCCATGCATCCAGCCATCCTTCCATCCAGCCGTCCATCCGGCCATCCATCCATGACTCCATTCCTCCAGCCAGCCATCCATCCAACCACCCATCGATCTAGCCATCCATTCAGCCATCCATCCATCCATCCCTCCAGCCAGCCATCCATCCAGCCTTCCATCCATCCAGCCATCCGTCCAGCCATTCATTAATCCATCCATTCCTCCAGCAAACAATCCATCCAGCCATCCATCCAGCCATCCATCCAGCCACCCATCCATCCATCCCTCCAGCCAGCCATCCAGCCAGCCATCCATCCATCCAGCCATCCATCCAGCCATCCATCCATCCATCCATCCCTCCAGCCACCATCCATCCAGCCATCCATCCATCCAGACATCCATCCAGCCATCCATCCATCCCTCCAGCCAGCCAACCATCCGGACATCCATCCATCAGCCATCCACCCAGCCACCCATCCATCCATCCATCTCTCCACCCAGCCAGCCATCTAGCCATCCATCTATCCAGCCATCCAGCCAGCCATCCATCCAGCCATCCCTCCAGCCAGCCATCCATCCATCTATCCCTCCAGCCAGCCATCTATCCATCCATCCATCCAGCCAGCCATCCATCCAGCCATCCATCCATCCATCCATCCGTCCATCCAGCCATCCATCCAGCCATCCATCCAGCCATCCATCCATCCTTCTTTCCCTCCAGCCAGCCATCCATCCAGCCATCCATTCAACCATCCATCCATCGAACCATCCACCCATCCATCACTCCAGCCATCCATCCATCCAGCCATCCATCCATCCAGCCATCCATCCAGCCATCCATCCATCCATCCATCCATCCATCCCTCCAGCCAGCCATCCATCCAGCCATCCATCCATCCATCCCTCCAGCCAATCGCCCATCCAGCCGTCCATCCATCAGCCATCCATCCAGCCATCCATCCCTCCAGCAATCCATCCATCCAACCAATTCTCCATCCAGCCATCCATCCAGCCATCCATCCATCCCTCCAGCCAGATATCCATCCAGCCATCCCTCCATCCATCCGTCCATCCATTCATCCATCCAGCCATCCATCCATCCAGCCTTCCATCCAGCCATCCCTCCATACAGCCATCCATCCAGCCATCCATCCATCCGTCACTCCAGCCAGTCATCCCTCCATCCAGCCATCCATCCAGCCATCCATCCATCCCTCCAGCCAGCCACCCATCCAGCCATCCCTCCATCCAGCCATCCATCCAGCCAATAATCCATCCATCCATCCCTCCAGCCAGCCATCCATCCAGCCATCCCTCCATCCAGCCATCCATCCAGCCATCCATCCATTCCACCAGCCAGCCAACCATCCAGCCATCCCTCCATCCAGCCATCCATCCAGCCATCCATCCATCCATCCATCCATCCCTCCAGCCAGCCATCCATCGAGCCATCCATCCATCCAGCCAGCCATCCAGACAACCATCCATCAATCCATCCCTCCAGCCAGCCATGCATCCAGCCATCCTTCCATCCAGCCGTCCATCCGGCCATCCATCCATGACTCCATTCCTCCAGCAAGCCATCCATCCAGCCATCCATCGATCTAGCCATCCATTCAGCCAGCCATCCATCCATCCCTCCAGCCAGCCATCCATCCAGCCTTCCATCCATCCAGCCATCCGTCCAGCCATTCATTAATCCATCCATTCCTCCAGCCAGCAATCCATCCAGCCATCCATCCAGCCATCCATCCAGCCATCCATCCATCCATCCATCCCTCCAGCCAGCCATCCATCCAGCCATCCATCCATCCATCCATCCCTCCAGCCAGCCATCCATCCAGCCATCCATCCATCCAGACATCCATCCAGCCATCCATCCAACCATCTATCCCTCCAGCCAGCCATCCATCCGGACATCCATCCATCCAGCCATCCATTCAGCCACCCATCCATCCATCCATCTCTCCAGCCAGCCAGCCATCCAGCCATCCATTTATCCAGCCATCCATCCAGCCATCCATCCATCCATCCCTCCAGCCAGCCATCCATCCATCCATCCCTCCAGCCAGCCATCCATCCAGCCATCCATCCATCCCGCCATCCATCCAGCCATCCATCCATCAGTCCATCCATCCATCCAGCCATCCATCCAGCCATCCATCCAGCCATCCATCCATCCATCCAGCCAGCCATTCATCCATGCATCCATCCATCCATCCATCCCTCCAGCCAGCCATCCATCCAGCCATCCATCCATCCAGCCATCCATCCATCCAGCCATCCATCTAGCCATCCATCCATCCATCCATCCCTCCATCCATCCGTCCATCCATCCATCCATCCAGCCTTCCATCCATTCATCCAGCCAACCAGCCATCCATCCATCCAGCCAGCCATCCAGACATCCAGCCATCCATCCAGCCGTCCATCCAGCCTTCCATCCATCCTTCCATCCCTCCAGCCAGCCATCCATCCAGCCATCCATTCGGCCATTCATCCATCCATCCATCCCTCCAGCCAGCCATCCATTCAGCCATCCCTCCATCCAGCCATCCATCCAGCCATCAATCCATCCATCCATCCCTCCAACCAGCCATCCAGCCAGCCATCCCTCCATCCAGCCGTCCATCCAGCCATCCATCCATCCCTCCAGCCATCCACCCATACAGCCATCCCTCCATCCAGCCATCCATCCAGCCAATAATCCATCCATCCATCCCTCCAGCCAGCCATCCATCCAGCCACCCCACCATCCAGCCATCAATCCAGCCATCCATCCATCCCTCCAGCCAGCCAAGCATCCAGCCATCCCTCCATCCAGCCATCCATCCAGCCATCCATCCATCCATCCCTCCAGCCAGCCATCCATCGAGCCATCCATCCATCCAGCCAGCCATCCAGACATCCATCCATCAATCCATCCCTCCAGCCAGCCATGCATCCAGCCATCCTTCCATCCAGCCGTCCATCCGGCCAACCATCCATGACTCCATTCCTCCAGCCAGCCATCCATCCAACCATCCTTCGATCTAGCCATCCATTCAGCCATCCATCCATCCATCCCTCCAGCCAGCCATCCATCCAGCCTTCCATCCATCCAGCCATCCGTCCAGCCATTCATTAATCCATCCATTCCTCCAGCAAACAATCCATCCAGCCATCCATCCAGCCATCCATCCAGCCATCCATCAATCCACCCCTCCAGCCAGTCATCCATCCAGCCATCCATCCATCCAGCCATCCATCCAGCCATCCATCCATCCATCCATCCCTCCAGCCAGCCATCAATCCAGCCATCCATCCATCCTGACATCCGTCCAGCCATCCATCCATCCATCCATCCCTCCAGCCAGCCAACCATCCGGACAACCATCCATCCAGCCATCCACCCAGCCACCCATCCATCCATCCATCTCTCAAGCCAGCCAGCCATTCAGCCATCCATCTATCCAGCAATCCAACCAGCCATCCATCCAGCCATCCCTCCAGCCAGCCATCCATCCATCTACCCCTCCAGCCAGCCATCCATCCAGCCATCCATCCATCCAGCCATCCATCCAGCCATCAATCCATCCATCCATCCATCCATCCAGCCATCCATCCAGCCATCCATCCATCCATCCGTCCATCCAGCCATCCATCCTGCCATCCATCCAGCCATCCATCCATCCTTCAAACCCTCCAGCCAGCCATCCATCCAGCCATCCATCCAACCAGCCATCCATCGAACCATCCACCCATCCATCACTCCAGCCATCCATCCATCCAGCCATCCATCCATCCAGCCATCCATCCAGCCATCCATCCATCCATCCATCCATCCATCCATCCCTCCAGCCAGCCATCCATCCAGCCAGCCATCCATCCATCCCTCCAGCCAATCGCCCATCCAGCCGTCCATCCATCCAACCATCCATCCAGCCATCCATCCAGCCATCCATCCCTCCAGCAATTCATCCATCCAACCATTCCTCCATCCAGCCATCCATCCAGCCATCCATCCATCCATCCATCCCTCCAGCCAGATATCCATCCAGCCATCCCTCCATCCATCCGTCCATCCATCCATCCATCCAGCCATCCATCCATCCAGCCAGCCTTCCATCCAGCCATCCCTCCATACAGCCATCCATCCAGTCATACCTCCATCCAGCCATCCATCCAGCCAATAATCCATCCATCCATCCCTCCAGCCAGCCATCCATCCAGCCATCCCTCCATCCAGCCATCCATCCATCCCTCCAGCCAGCCAAACATCCAGCCATCCCTCCATCCAGCCATCCATCCAGCCAACCATCCATCCATCCATCCATCCCTCCAGCCAGCCATCCATCGAGCCATCCATCCATCCAGCCAGCCATCCAGCCAACCATCCATCAATCCATCCATCCAGCCAGCCATGCATCCAGCCGTCCTTCCATCCAGCCGTCCATCCGGCCATCCATCCATGACTCCAATCCTCCAGCCAGCCATCCATCCAGCCATCCATCGATCTAGCCATCCATTCAGCCAGCCATCCATCCAGCCTTCCATCCATCCAGCCATCCGTCCAGCCATTCATTAATCCATCCATTCCTCCAGCCAGCAATCCATCCAGCCATCCATCCAGCCATCCATCCAGCCATCCATCCATCGATCCATCCCTCCAGCCAGCCATCCATCCAGCCAGCCATCCATCCATCCATCCCTCCAGCCAGCCATCCATCCAGCCATCCATCCATCCAGACATCCATCCAGCCATCCATCCAACCATCTATCCCTCCAGCCAGCCATCCATCCGGACATCCATCCATCCAGACATCCATCCAGCCAACCATCCATCCATCCATCTCTCCATTAAGCCATCCATCCAGCCATCCATCCAGCCATCCATCCATCCATCCAGCCAGCCATTCATCCATGCATCCATCCATCCCTCCAGCCAGCCATCCATCCATCCATCCATCCAGCCAGCCATCCATCCAGCCATCCATCCATCCCGCCATTCATCCAGCCATCCATCCATCCGTCCATCCATCCATCCAGCCATCCATCCAGCCATCCATCCAGCCATCCATCCATCCATCCAGCCAGCCATTCATCCATGCATCCATCCATCCATCCATCCCTCCAGCCAGCCATCCATCCAGCCATCCATCCATCCAGCCATCCATCCATCCAGCCATCCATCCAGCCATCCCTCCATCCATCCATCCCTCCATCCATCCGTCCATCCATCCATCCATCCAGACTTCCATCCATCCATCCAGCCAACCAGCCATCCATCCATCCAGCCAGCCATCCAGACATCCAGCCATCCATCCAGCCGCCCATCCAGCCTTCCATCCACCCTTCCATCCCTCCAGCCAGCCATCCATCCAGCCATCATTCCAACCATCCATCCATCGAACCATCCACCCATCCATCACTCCATTCTTCCATCCATCCAGCCATCCATCCATCCAGCCATTCATCCAGCCATCCATCCAACCATCCATCCATCCCTCCAGCCAGCCATCCATCCAGCTATCCACCCATCCATCCCTCCAGCCAATCGCCCATCCAGCCATCCATCCATCCAGCCATCCATCCAGCCATCCATCCAGCCATCCATCCCTCCAGCAATCCATCCATCTAGCCATCCCTCCATCCATCCGTCCATCCATCCATCCATCCAGCCATCCATCCATCCGGCCAGCCTTCCATCCAGCCATCCCGCCATATAGCCATCCATCCAGCCATCCATCCATTCGTCACTCCAGCCAGCCATCCTTCCAGCCATCCCTCCATCCAGCCATCCATCCAGCCATCCATCCATCCATCCATCCATCCAGTCATCCATCCAGCAATCCATCCATCCAGACTTCCAGCCATCCAGCCATCCATCCATCCAGCCATCCATCCATCCAGCTATCCATCCATCCATCCATCCAGCCATCCATCCAGCCATCCATCCATCCAGCCATCCATCCAGCCATCCATCCATCCATCCATCCCTCCAGCCAGCCAATCATCCAGCCATCCATCCATCCAGCCATCCATCCAGCCATCCATCCATCCATCCATCCCTCCAGCAAGCCATTCATCCAGCCATTCATCCATCCAGCCATCCATCCAGCCATCCATCCATTCATCCCTCCAGCCAGCCATCAATCCAGCCATCCGTCCATCCAGCCATCCATCCAGCCATCCATGCATTCATCCATCTCTCCATCCAGCCATCCATCCAGCCATTCATCCATCCATCCATACCTCCAGCCGGCCAGCCATCCATTCATCCATCCATCCAGCTATCCATCCATCCATCCATCCAGCCATCCATCCAGCCATCCATCCATCCAGCCATCCATCCAGCCATCCATCCATCCATCCATCCCTCCAGCCAGCCAATCATCCAGCCATCCATCCATCCAGCCATCCATCCAGCCATCCATCCATCCATCCATCCCTCCAGCAAGCCATTCATCCAGCCATTCATCCATCCAGCCATCCATCCAGCCATCCATCCATTCATCCCTCCAGCCAGCCATCAATCCAGCCATCCGTCCATCCAGCCATCCATCCAGCCATCCATGCATTCATCCATCTCTCCATCCAGCCATCCATCCAGCCATTCATCCATCCATCCATACCTCCAGCCGGCCAGCCATCCATTCATCCATCCATCCAGCCATCCATTCAGCCATCCATCCATCAATCCATCCGCCCAGCCAGCCACCCATCCAGCCAACCAGCCATCCCGCCATCCATCCAGCCATCTATCCATTCATCCATCCCTCCAGCGAACCATCCATCCAGCCATCCATCCATCCAGCCATCCATTTAGCCATCCATCCATCCATCCATCCCATCAGCCAGACATCCATTCGGCCATCCATCCATCCAGACTTCGATCCAGACATCCATCCAGCCATCCATCCATCCCTCCAGCCAGCCAACCATCCGGACATCCATCCATCCAGCCATCCATCCATCCTTCAAACCCTCCAGCCAGCCATCCATCCAGCCATCCATCCAACCAGCCATCCATCGAACCATCCACCCATCCATCACTCCAGCCATCCATCCATCCAGCCATCCATCCATCCAGCCATCCATCCAGCCATCCATCCATCCATCCATCCATCCATCCCTCCAGCCAGCCATCCATCCAGCCAGCCATCCATCCATCCCTCCAGCCAATCGCCCATCCAGCCGTCCATCCATCCAGCCATCCATCCAGCCATCCATCCAGCCATCCATCCCTCCAGCAATTCATCCATCCAACCATTCCTCCATCCAGCCATCCATCCAGCCATCCATCCATCCATCCATCCCTCCAGCCAGATATCCATCCAGCCATCCCTCCATCCATCCGTCCATCCATCCATCCATCCAGCCATCCATCCATCCAGCCAGCCTTCCATCCAGCCATCCCTCCATACAGCCATCCATCCAGTCATACCTCCATCCAGCCATCCATCCAGCCAATAATCCATCCATCCATCCCTCCAGCCAGCCATCCATCCAGCCATCCCTCCATCCAGCCATCCATCCATCCCTCCAGCCAGCCAAACATCCAGCCATCCCTCCATCCAGCCATCCATCCAGCCAACCATCCATCCATCCATCCATCCCTCCAGCCAGCCATCCATCGAGCCATCCATCCATCCAGCCAGCCATCCAGCCAACCATCCATCAATCCATCCATCCAGCCAGCCATGCATCCAGCCGTCCTTCCATCCAGCCGTCCATCCGGCCATCCATCCATGACTCCATTCCTCCAGCCAGCCATCCATCCAGCCATCCATCGATCTAGCCATCCATTCAGCCAGCCATCCATCCAGCCTTCCATCCATCCAGCCATTCTTCCAGCCATTCATTAATCCATCCATTCCTCCAGCCAGCAATCCATCCAGCCATCCATCCAGCCATCCATCCAGCCATCCATCCATCGATCCATCCCTCCAGCCAGCCATCCATCCAGCCATCCATCCATCCATCCATCCCTCCAGCCAGCCATCCATCCAGCCATCCATCCATCCAGACATCCATCCAGCCATCCATCCAACCATCTATCCCTCCAGCCAGCCATCCATCCGGACATCCATCCATCCAGCCATCCATCCAGCCAACCATCCATCCATCCATCTCTCCATTAAGCCATCCATCCAGCCATCCATCCAGCCATCCATCCATCCATCCAGCCAGCCATTCATCCATGCATCCATCCATCCCTCCAGCCAGCCATCCATCCATCCATCCATCCAGCCAGCCATCCATCCAGCCATCCATCCATCCCGCCATCCATCCAGCCATCCATCCAGCCATCAATCCATCCATCCATCCATCCATCCAGCCATCCATCCAGCCATCCATCCATCCATCCGTCCATCCAGCCATCCATCCTGCCATCCATCCAGCCATCCATCCATCCTTCAAACCCTCCAGCCAGCCATCCATCCAGCCATCCATCCAACCAGCCATCCATCGAACCATCCACCCATCCATCACTCCAGCCATCCATCCATCCAGCCATCCATCCATCCAGCCATCCATCCAGCCATCCATCCATCCATCCATCCATCCATCCATCCCTCCAGCCAGCCATCCATCCAGCCAGCCATCCATCCATCCCTCCAGCCAATCGCCCATCCAGCCGTCCATCCATCCAACCATCCATCCAGCCATCCATCCAGCCATCCATCCCTCCAGCAATTCATCCATCCAACCATTCCTCCATCCAGCCATCCATCCAGCCATCCATCCATCCATCCATCCCTCCAGCCAGATATCCATCCAGCCATCCCTCCATCCATCCGTCCATCCATCCATCCATCCAGCCATCCATCCATCCAGCCAGCCTTCCATCCAGCCATCCCTCCATACAGCCATCCATCCAGTCATACCTCCATCCAGCCATCCATCCAGCCAATAATCCATCCATCCATCCCTCCAGCCAGCCATCCATCCAGCCATCCCTCCATCCAGCCATCCATCCATCCCTCCAGCCAGCCAAACATCCAGCCATCCCTCCATCCAGCCATCCATCCAGCCAACCATCCATCCATCCATCCATCCCTCCAGCCAGCCATCCATCGAGCCATCCATCCATCCAGCCAGCCATCCAGCCAACCATCCATCAATCCATCCATCCAGCCAGCCATGCATCCAGCCGTCCTTCCATCCAGCCGTCCATCCGGCCATCCATCCATGACTCCAATCATCCAGCCAGCC